>NW_006159564.1:3469995-3496399 GCF_000334495.1 Tupaia belangeri chinensis
CTGTCTCTTGAAGAAGGGCTGTTCTGGGAGGAGGAGAGGGGATTATTAACAAGATAAAGGGCTAGGTAGGAGGGGCCAAAGGGCCCTGTAAAATGCCTCACCTTAAAAAAATTCTAAAAAGTAAAAAATAAAAAAAAAGAGAGAGCGAGAGAGAGAGAGAGAGGGAGAGAAGACAGAGACAGACATAGAGAGAGACAAAGGCAGATAGAGACAGGAGACTTGAAAGGGATCTTCCTACCACACGAGTTTTGAATGCTGGAGGCCCAGTTATCAGTGGGACATCTTCCTTTCTCCCCAAATGGCTAGATCGCAGGAGCCATGGAGCTGTCTGTCTCTTGAAGAAGGGCTGTTCTGGGCATAAAATGAGTATTGATCATTTCCAGTAGGCTTAATTGATTTCAATGTAATTTCAGATATCCTGCTATCTGATATGCATGTGTTGCTGACATTCTTCCTTGGGCTGATTACACTGTCATAGTTTTACAAGCTCTGCACCTACCACTTCCATGTGTCCTCCTCATCTCTCATTCTATCCTTGTGGAGGCTCTGGTTTTCTCCCATGTTCTACCTGACCAACATCATTACTGAAGACTCAGTTGATTGTAACTTCTCCGAACCTCTCTTAGTCCTAGGAGAGAGTAGTCATCCACATGCTAATTAATAATTATTGCACCAGAACTCATTAGAAGGGGGATTGTGATGATTGAAATAGTCCTTTGAGATTTTTTTTGCCCTGTTCACCCTCATCAACACCCTTGTGAGTGTCTAAAGGCTAAGACATTTATTAAAGTTTTATTTATTTCTTCCATGGGTGACAGAAACAGGAGAGATAAAGAGAGATGATACAGGGGCCTGCAGATGGCATAATGGTTATGTCACTGGATTCCCACATAGTCGACCATGGTTTAAGTCCTGGACCCGGCACCTTAAAACTCACACCAGCAACTGTGTCTGTCTGTCCAAAATTCCAGGAGGAGAATAGAGGAGAAAGGATCGTGGTGTGGCCATTCCCCCAGGGAGTGATATTTCACTTACTGTTTCTCTGTATCTGTCTATCCAGGGAGCACAAGCACTCAAGAACAAAAATCTTAAAAAAAAAAAGAAAGAAAGAAAGAAAGAAAGAAAGAAAGAAAGAAAGAAAGAAAGAAAGAGACATAAACAGAGAGAGAGCACCTTCAATAGAGTATTGACACCAAGATTTACCCCCAACATCAGTCGGCCCTACGTCATCGACACCCGCATGCCTGGATATTCAAGAGAGGTCTCCAGAGGTGAACATGGGCCTCCCCATGGGAGTCAGCCTTGTAGACCATTGTACTTTAATGACACACCACTGTCTGACCTCTAAAGCCCAAGACATTTTTTGGGTGCCCAGAATTCTCATCACTTGTTACTGACTTAATTTTTTCCTCAGCTCATTTATCCCTATCAGTATTTGTCCTTCTGCAATTCAAACTTTAAAACTATTTCTAAGCTTTAAAAATTATTATCGTGGGGTCCAGCAGATGGCATGGTGGTTAAGGCACTGGATACTCCCAGATAGCAGACCACAGTTCAAGTCCTGGACTTGGTGATTTGCATTCTCACTTTTGATCTCTTTCTCTGTGTCTCTCTCTGGTTAAATTAAAATAAATGAATGAATAAATAAAACTAAATAATTGTAAAAAAAAATATTATTGCCAGAAGGCATTTGTATGCACCAGACAGGCAGACAGAGAATCCCCCAATGAAGCCTGGTCATACCACAATCCTTTTTCCTCCATTTCACCATCCTATCAGGATTCTGAAGTACATGGGCACAAATACCTACCATATTTTTCAAGCTGCTGAGGCTGGGATTTGAACTATGGTCAGCCATTTGAGGTCTAACATTCTATACACAGTGCCATGAGGTCAACCTTCTGACTCTTTGTGATTAGTGACTGCATTTGATTAACTCTTTAAAGATTGATTGTTTCACTCTTCAGACTCCTGACAAGCTGGATACTGCAGGTAGATACCTATGTTGTAACTCTATGTTCTATCTTGGTTCCATGGAACTAATTCATTGTAACAGCAAAAGTATCTCAATATCTTAACAAAGGGGTAATAAAGTTCAGGAAAGAGGACAGATGTTTTGGGGATAACACTTCCAAATTGGTTAACACAACTCAAATGTCTAACCATCTAGTCCCCGAAGGAACACAAAACAATTATTTTAGAGACTAAAGTGACATTTTGTGCATGTCTAATATAAGTGTTGTAACACCAAAACGGAGAATGTGTCTTTTCTGTTCTTGGTGAGAGCTGTGCTAATGGGGACAGAAATTTTTATCATACGAGAGTATTTAAAAATGTGATTCTAATAGTTATGGTCTAAATATTTGTGGAGTTTTAGGCTGTAACTACATTCATCCACCAGATAGGGTTTAGTCTGGCCTCAGTCACTACATGATTTAAATCAGATTTCCTGGAAACAGTCTCAGAGATGGAGAATTATAAGCACGAGAGTAACTGGAAGCTGCTCTCAAGAGATAGAGCTGCAAAACTGGATAGAGAGAGGTGACTCATGATGAAGAAATAGTGAAACATCAGCCAATCTTACAGTGATCTCTGAAGTTGGGATGGCCCTTCAGAGTTTTTCCAACTTAAGGCAAGGGCTAGGACTTTGTATCTCCAATTAGTGTAGTCATTTACTTCATTGGGTATGGCACCACAGTAGCACTACAGTGCATTGTCATCCCAGACACTGCAGAGGTAATCCTATAACAATAGTTGACATCCAATTGAGCAACAAGTCAATATGTCAAAAATTATGTATCATTAAATGTCCATGTCATTAGGAATTGTGGCCAAAGACATGGGAAAAGACAGAGTTCACCCCCAAATGGTGCAAATGAAGAGGTTTCTATAAAAGTACCTCTTCAAAGGTATGCATAGTTCATGGGACAAATAAGGATGATGCTGGAACCAAAGACTAGCAAAAATAGAATGCAATGAACTCTCTTGCATTAGAATGGGCAAGGGGGGACGAGCAGATGGTGTAATGGTTACATTATTGGACTTCCACCATGGTTTGTGGCCTAGACCTGGAAGCTTAAAACTCATGTATGATGGTTAAGGGCACTGAACATGTCCGACTGCTATTCGAGTCCCAGACCTGGCAACTTGCTTTCTCACTTTCCTTTTTTCTCTCTCTCCCTCTGTCCCTCTCTGGTCAAATTTAAATAAATAAATAAATAAAATTAAATAATTTTTTTTTGAGAGGTTTTTGCTATAGAGTGCGTGCGCTCGCCAGAAAGACAGAGAGAAACAGTGAGAGAGAAAGTGAGAAATCATCCCCCCTCCTCCCGCCCCCAGGGAGGATGGCCATGCTACAATCCCTCCTCCTCCATTCTCCTCTCAGGATCTTGGGTATGCATGCACACATGCCCGGCGTGAGTTTAAGCCGCCGGGTCCTGGGAATGGCTATGTCATGGTCGACTATGTGGGAATCCAGCGACATAGCCATTATGCTAACTGCTGGTCCCGTAAATAAAATAATTCTAACAACAACAACAACAACTCATGCTGGATGTGTGCATACCCAAAATCCCAAGAGGGAAGTGGAGGAGAAGGGATGATGCCATGGTCATCTCCCTAGGGAGTAATTTCTTGCTTTCTGTCTCTGTCTCTCCAGTGACTGCACATGCCCTATAACAAAAATCACTCAAAACAAAAGCAAAAACAAAAGAATGGACAAGGAAACACCAGACAGTGGTGTGATAGTCAAACAACTGGATCTCACGTGGCCAAAGGCACAGTTTGAGTTGTGGACTTGGTGACTTGGAAAACACGCTGGGCCCATGTACATGCATAATCAAAATTCTGGGAGGAGAATGGAGAATAAGGGATTGTGGTATGCAACCCCCCTGGAGGAGGAGCTTTCTCACTTTTTTCCTCTCTCCCATGTTCTCTCTCTCTGTCTCTTTTCCTGGTAAGTGCACACGTCTTATAGCATACCAAAAAGAAAGGGCAAGGGATATAATGAAAGTTGACATTGTAGAGGAAGGTGTACAGCTTCAGTCCTGGAGATGTATAACTGCTGACAGAGACGTTTGGGGCAAAGCCTTGATCATGTGCTGTTGCCTTCTTTTAAGCGGCAGCCAATTTAACCAGAAGCTAACTAACAAATGAGTCTGAGAGATGCCATACACAAGGGTCAGCTTCCTGGGGCAAAGGATAGAACAAGAAGAGCAAAGGATGTGTAAGTACTGGCAAATAGAGAAAAATAACAGTTTCCAAATAAAACAGCTTGCTTTTCTAACCACTAAGCAACATGTCTTTTTTCTTTTTTTCTCATTAAGGAAGACTTTTGCTATAGGGCACATGCTCTTGCTGGAGAAATAGAGACAGAGGACAGAAATGAGAAAGCACCCGCCCTCCCCAGGGAGGATGGCCATGCTACAGTCTTTTCTCCTCCATTCTCTCTCTCTTTTTTTTTTTTTTTTTTTTTGGGGTTTTGGGGATGCACACAGCCCGGCCCAGTTTTGGGCATGCACACACACAGGCCCAGTGTGAGTTTTAAGCTGCTGTTTACGGGACTTGAACTGCAGTTGACTACGTGGGATTCCAGCAACATAACCATTATACCATCTGCTGGTCCCAGCAAAACTTTATCTTTAACATATTGGACAAATAATTCCCAAGCACAACACTTAATAAAGAGACAACCAACTGAGATTCCTGGGTCTCAAGACAGGAAAATTTCATCTGCCCATTTTTTTTTTCCTTTTTAGAATAAATTCTCAGTCATAAAATATTAAGATGAAAAAATATATTTCTAATTGCTAACCCTATGTTGGAACCAGCAGCCTATTTTACTTGTTGGGCAGGAGCCATGTAAAGAATGCTGTTTTTGAGAACATGGCAATTAGAGATACGAGAGGAACCACCAGGAGAATAATGGAAAAAAAATAATTATTACTGAATGTTCAGTGTGGTGTGTGTGTATTTTTCTGTACAACACCCTTTAAATGATAGTCACATGGTTAAATCTTACATATTTTTTTTCCAAATTTACCCCCTAAGGGGCATATTACCAGCACAGTTCTGAATAACATTATTGTAGCTATTAGTCTTTGTGTGCATAATTCCCCATCCATGATGTTTACAATTTTCTCCTTAGTGTTTCTTTGAAAAGTGGCACAATTACAATATTTTCATTATGCTATGGCTTACATAGATAATTAAACAAATAAATATGCTCTTACTCAATTTATTTTAAATGTCTTAATCTTTACAAAACTCCCTCATCTTTGGAAGAATAAAGTCATTCAAAATACCTGGAATGTTTACTTTCTTTAACAGAGGAATCACCTAGAAGATTATTAATAGAGCTCACCAACTCTAAATGCAATCAGTTATTCTCTCCCAATGGCATCAACAGAAATTAAACTACTGCAAAATAATAACAACACCACAGCTTTTACATTGGAGTGGTAAGAACAATATATTTTCACATCTGAAAGATTAAAAATGTATTTCTCATAATTTAATGACTTTATCATTGAGGCAATGTTTGAGCTGATTTAAAGTGCTTAATACATTATTAGGATGAGATAAAAATCTCAAAAAATGTAGGTTTTTAAATATATACCATTTTTTAGAGGTGGTAAATCTAGTTAATCCTGGAACTTAACTGCTATAGGCACACTTCCAGAAAACCTAGATTTTACTTTCACAGTAATAGAATTTTAGAGTAATCTTGAAAAATAGGTTTATTTTGCCAATAAAGAAATTGAATTTCAGAAATATTAAATGGCTTTCCAAGGTTTCACAGTTGGCTTTTGCCAGAGGCAGAATTACAACAAATAGCCTCCTAAATACCACCACTGTGGCGTTTTTTCTATTCAACTTGCCTCTCCCAAGGTCCTTTTTTATTTTCTCTTTCAGTAAATATTTTTGAGCCTCTCTCTATGCCAAGTGCTATTGGAGGCGTTGTAAGCTGATGAATAAGACATGGGTCCCCGCTCAAAAAGACGTTTACAATTCCACCAGCAGGTGGCGAGGTGGCTAAGTGTGGGAGACTCCCACATTGGTCAACCACATTCAAGTCCTGGATCTGTTGACTTGCTCTGTGTGTGTGTGTGTGTGTGTGTGTGTGTGTGTGTGTGTGGTAAACTTAAAATAAGTGAATTAATAAATAAAATTTATTTATTTAATTAATTTATTTATTTGGAGAGGCTTTTGCTATAGGGCACATGTGCATGCCAGAAAGACAGAGAGACAGAGACAGAAAGCGAGAAATCAACCCCCAAGGGAGCTGGCCATGCTTCTCCTCCATTGTCCTTTCAGGATCTTGGGCATGCAAGCACACATGCCTGGCATGAGTTTAAGCCACTGGGTCCGGGACTTGAACCTTGGTCAACTACATGGGAGTCCAGTGACATAGCCACTATGCCAACAGCTGGTCCCAAGTAAATAAAATTAAATAAATATATTTTTTAAGAAAGAAGCTCACCATTTAATGAGGGAGACAGTTAAGTGGATAAATAATTGCTGTTTACTAATCACTGCGTACATGTTTTCAGAACACAGAGGAGAGAGTGTTTAGTGTTCTCCCCAGCTCTGGGATTTAGTTCCTTGACCTCAACTAGATGGTCACTGAGAACTTCAAATATACTAAGTCCCTGTCCTTAGTGGGCATGGTTCCTGGTTCCTTGCACAGTGCCTCTGTTGGCAGTGTTCGCCCCTATTCTACCAGTCCTGTTTCCTCTCCTGCTGCCTCATGCAATAGCTGCTGCTGCTGGGCTGCTCTTTCTGATTTTGAAATTTCTAAAGCATCTACAGCTCCAGAAGTGGGGAAGCAGCTCTCTTAAAGAAGAGAGAATACTCTACTTTCTGCTGCTTTTTATTAATTTTCCAAAGAATTTCTTTGTTCTTTGTTTTCCCCCTTCTCTCCTAACCTCAAACCCTACCCAATTCCAACTGAAACATGGAATTCTTTTTTTTTTTTTTTTTTTGGAGAGGTTTTTGCTATAGGGCACGTG
This sequence comes from Tupaia belangeri chinensis, assembly GCF_000334495.1. NCBI lineage: Eukaryota > Metazoa > Chordata > Mammalia > Scandentia > Tupaiidae > Tupaia > Tupaia belangeri. The sequence goes on from NW_006159564.1 coordinate 3,477,006, forward strand.
CACTCACCAGACAGACAGAGAGACGGAGAGATAGAAAGTGAGAAATCACCACCCAGAGGGGATGGCCATGCCGCAATCCCTTCTCCTCCATTCTCCTCTCGGGATCTTGGGCACACACGCACATGCGCCCGGCATGAGTTTAAGCCACTGGGTCTGGGACTCGAACCGTGGTCGACTACGTGGGAGTCCAGCAACACAACCATTACGCTAACTGCTGGTCCCTGAAACATGGAATTCTAATGATATCACCTGACTGCTATACCTGGTGATTTGATGATCATGACTAATGACATTCTTAAGCATGACATACCCCCTTAAGCATACCAAGAATCATACATCTCTAACTCACATGTATAACTTCTTGTATTTCTATTTCCGTATTCAAGCCTATGAAAGGAAAAGAGAATTAGAGTGCTATAAAACAAATAAATACTCTTGGCTATTTATATAAGGTTATGGAGTCAACTATGAGCAAAACTATTTTGATGAAGTCTGCTTCCCCAATTATAATCAAGCAAGATTAAGATCAAGCTGAGGCACCTGGACGCTTCCCCTTTTAGTGAGGTGTCTTCCCTCTCAAGGATATCCCACCTGCCTCATATCCAGTAAGATATACCAAGATGACTTCATTTATTTTCTTTGTCCTTGGTGAGTCTGTTGTCCTAAAGCTGACGTTTGGAGGCCAAATCATCTTTCCAGCCTCTCCAGGAAATTCTTCATACCTCATTCATTAGGGTCAAAGAATAGGCAAAGGCAAAGAGAGTAAGCTAGCCATGGTATGCTGGCTACAAAAAAAATAACTTATTTTTTTCTGCAACATCTGGTCAGAGGACTAGGCCATATACATCCCCTGTTCTATCACATTAAGCAGAAATTATCTTTGAGCAAGTATCCCTGCAACTGCATTCCCCACAAATTGGCAAGCAACCGAGATAGAGGTTGGATTGTCTACTTTTCAATTGCCCACTCTGGTTAAATCCTGGTATGTGATGAACATTTGTCCTGAAAATTAAGATCAATACTTCTGTAAAACTTTAAATTTTACTTATTTCAATTAATTACGGTAATTTCCACCTTTGTGTAGTGATACTTTTTGATGGCTGTTGAAAAATTTATCACGTGAATTTCTGCTTTATTCATAGATATATATTAAAGAAATAGATGCAGTTTTGGTGGAAAGGTATTATTTTATTTTTGTTTAAGCACTGTATATAACTTTAAAATGTTGAAGAAGGTTTATTACTCTCCAGAAGACTTATTATAAATAATGTTAACACTGATTTTGAGCACAAGAGACAATGTTGTGCATTCAAAATGGTAGGCATTAAGGCTTACTCAAGAATACTTCTATTTCTTATGCCAAAGCTACATGTAGTAGAAATTCTAGGAGCCATTGTGCTAGTTAAACCCTGGTCAGGATTGTTTTCCATTCCACATTGAGGACTGTAAGTAAATAAGTTACCCATGATTTCTCACATCTCAGAGCCCTTTTCTTCTGAAGATGAGAAGCTCCATTTATGCCCCAATTTCATTAACGTCATCTGTAACACAAACACGCTGCTCCTTTCTACAGTACTATTTACTTGCTCAAAGGAGACAGCAGAGGTAGGAAATTCTATGAAATTAATATGATTTATATGTGTAAACAAAGGATAAAACAGCCTTTTATTTGACTTTTACTAACTACTCTCTCAATTTTTTACTTAAACATTTTTATGAACAGGTCCAGCAGGTGACATAGTGGTATTCGCACATGGCCAACCATGGCTCACGTCCCCGACTTGGCAGCGGGAAAATCACACAGAGCATGTGTGTGCATGACCAAAATGCCAAGAGAGAAATGAAGGAGAAAGGATTGCAACATGGCCATCCTCCTGAGGGAGCGATTTCTTACTTTCCCTCTCTTTCTGTCTCTCTATGGCAGCATGTGTGCACTATGGCAAAAACAAAAACAAATCTGTAGAATTCTGTGGTCATCTCCCTCTAGTTATGTGACTTTGTACTGTAGGACTAATTTAACTATCTTTATTTTTTGACCAAAATCCCTCTGATGCTTAAATGCAAAAATCAATGTTTGATGACAGATACTTTGTGTTCATTTAATATGTGAATTATATTCCTCTTTGCCTTTTTAATAGATGAGCTCTTTGCCATCCGGAGCTTCTTCATTTCCTGTTTCATCCACCAACATTCTCATTTCTTCCTTCGCTGGTCTCTTGCCTTCCTGACAGTAGAAAAATTCTGTGTAATTGCATTTATCTTTGCTTTGTATTTTAATATCACTCTCTGTCATTAGTTGGCATTTTCATTTTTTTTTCCCTGAGATTATATCTTTACTTAAAAGTTTTGTAAAGTTTAAGGAAGTTTTAAACTAATTTCTTTTGACATTTCATGTTTTTCGCTTTGCTTTTCCCCTTTTTCTCCCATAAACAGATTTTAGTATATAAAATAGAAATTATGAATGTGAGCATGATCCCTTAAATATTCCTTTATAATCCGAACCTATTCAATCTTACACTTTTATTTTATAGCAGGGCAGGAAAAGATATATGCTTGACTTTTTATAAATAACTAACCCATAAGTTATCCTTAAGTGGCGTTATTCAGGGGAAGAATGTTCATTGCTAGGACACCGGATCTCAGGTCATGTCTTCACTACAGACAAGCTGTGTGTCTTAGAGTGACTTGCTTATTCTCTCTGAGTCTGTCTCCTTTTCTGAGGTAATTGGATTTTTAATTCTTTCCAGCTTTATGATTCTATATGAGAAAACAAAAAAAGCCTTTTGATTTTACTCTAACATATCCATTGAGGATGAGACAAGAGAGAAAAAAAAAAAAAGTTTTCTTGGCTACAACATCGAATTGCAAGTCATACATATGCTTTGATTCAGATGCTACTGTCCTGAGGGTTGTATTTGGGGTAAAGGGAATAAGCCTCCACGAACTCTAGTTCTTTCCTCTTTCATTGAATTCTCTACATTTCTAATGTGAATAAAAATCCATTATATTATGAGAGAAGGTGGGAGAAATAAATGAGCAAAAGCCCTTTGCTGCATATTGGCAATGAGAAGTAACTAAATAATGGTGTATTTCTCCCATTAAAATTGTCTCTATAACCTTCGCCAGAAATAGCATTTGAGACTAGAAGAGAATTAATGTTCAGTAATTGTTGGATCCTTATTTAAATGTGACTTTCAAATATCTTTCCCAAGAGGAGCACTTAAAAAGATCCATCAAAGCAATAGTGCTAATAACCTGCCATGGGACCTGGGCAGTAGGTTAAGAGACTCACCTCCCATTAATTAGGTGAAGGATTCACAAAATGTTAGGAGTGCACCTCAGCCAGTATTAGTTTTCTAAAGAGTGATACATCCATGAGTGAAAAGATACTAAAATTACGAAGCATCTAGCCAAAGGGAGGAGAAAACTATTTCCCAACTCATAGATTGAAGGTAGTATAATTATTTTCTGTTTAACTGGTTAAAAAATATAAGTGATGGTATCATTTTATCAGTCACTAAAAAATGGAGTATCTCCATGTGTGTATAGCTCAGAAGTGGTGATCTAAATTAGAGAACAATTTCTAGGGGGATGCTCCATTCTAGCAATATCCTAGATTTCTGATTCCTCGCTTCATGTTATCACTTTACCTTTGGTCTATAGCACCCAGAGTCACCAATATAAGATCTTCCATTGTTTCCTTGTCTAATTTAAGCCTATGGCACTGGCATTTTCTCTTTTTTAATTTTCTTTGCCCTTATTTTTTTTCCTGCTGTTTTTGCTATAGGGCGTGTGTGTTCACCAGAGACAGAGACAGAAAGAGAGAGGGAAAGTCAAAGAGTACCTCCCTCAAAGGGGTAGCCATACCATAATCTCTTCTTCATTCTCCTCTTGGGATTTTGGGCCGGCATGCACATGTCTTCAGTATGTTTTGCTTTTTCTTTTCTTTTTTTAAGAGTTTTGCTATAGGGTGCATGCACTTTTGGAGACACAGAGATGGAAAGAGAGAAAGTGAGAAATCATCTCCCAGCGGGGATGGCCATGATACAATCCCTCTCCTTCATTCTCCTCTCAGGATTTTGGGTACATTCACACACACACACTTAGCTTGAGTTTCAAGCCCACCAGATTCAGGACTTGACTTGGTGTGGGAATCCAGCCCCTTAACTACCACGCTACCTGCTGGCCCCGTGCCCAGCATGTTTTTCAAGACACTATGTCTGAGACTTGAACAGTGCAGTCAGCCATGTGGGATCCAGTCTCCTTAAATCTAACTTCCACACCATCTGCCGGCCCTTAGCACTGGCATCTATTGATTCATTGTCACTTAGGGGTATAGATTTGAAGGGACAGATAAGAGGTATAGAGAGGAGAATAGCAGAAAACAGCAGGACTCCTCTCACACTGAGGAAGTCAGGCTATATCTTTTAAGAATAAAAATTTCTATCAGAAAATTTGTACCAGCAGTGAGCTGGAGCAAAATGATTTAACCAACTACTTCTACCCAAACACAGAAATTTTTTTTTGGCAGGGGGATAGAGGGAAAGTAATCCATTATTGACAGATGTATAGAAGGTTAAATTCTGGTTTTAAAGAAACTACTATTCATAGACTCTGAAAAATACATAGATTAGAGTTAAGTTCAGTAACATTATTTTGAAAGATATTTGTAAATAAGCCACCTATAAAATTTAGGTCATTCAATTGAAGATGTAGCTCAATGAATAAGAAATAAAATAACCTCAGTGGCATCTTTTCTTTACCCTAAGAATTGTGTTCCTTTGTTAAGATCTTCTGCTTTCCTTCCCTGAGTCCCTTCTGTACCATCTCCAATTTCTTTTGACTCTTGAAGAACACAAAGGATCTTTATTTTAGCAGGAAAAAGTGAAGGAGTCTAGTAAGGTCAACTGGATACTTTAAATATTCTTTGTGTTCTATGGAGAGAGCCGATCTGAGTGAAAGTAGAGGATAAGAATAATATGTGTGACACCAGTAACCACAACAAATGATTTCATTTGTCTAAAAAGACATTGTGGCCATGATGATGAAGGTGCCTCTTAGTGAGAAGTCAGGGGTCTGTGAGAAGTGGTTTCTTAGGTCTGTTTAAATCAGCTCATGCACATGCAAAATCAATTCACACTTCTGAAGAAACAGCTTTTGTGGTAGTCTGTGATCTTAATTAGCTATCATAGGACTCCTTCCACTCTTTGTCAAATATGTGTAAAAAAGAATTTGCACCAACTTTTGAGATTTTAAAATTACTAAAATGGTTTAGGATTGCCTGACTTAAAAAATATATATATTCTATGACCAGAATATTGCCTAATATTTTTAAGCTAACAAAGACTTTCCCTTTGACCAAACTAGAGTCTTACTCCTCTGAATCTTCTTTCTGATTAGGTTCCAAATATGGCCTCTATCCTTGGCCTGCATAGTGTTCTTTTAGTAAGAATCTTGCTGAGTCAGTTTAGCTAGACTATCTTGCCTTCAATATCTTGTTACCTTGGTCTGCCTTCAGCACGAATTCTGTTGAATGAGTCCAACTTGAATCTCCCTGACTTAACACTTTCTCTCAGTAATTGTCCATCTACTGACACCCTATCATTATTCTTGGGGCTATAAATCTGCACATGCCTTTTTTGTATTTGTAGTTAAGCCTCATCTCTTCCTACTATCTCAAAACCCCTATTGTAGTGTCCTCTTCTCAAATGCCATCTTAAACAAGTGTCTGGATAATCTTTCTTTAACAAGACCAAGGCAGAAATGGATTGCAGTGTGGCCATCCCTCTGGAGGGTGAAAAAGATTCACACCCTTGTCTGTAGATGATAAAAAATCTTATCATTCACCTCAAAAAACACTGAAATTATTTTATGTGTCAGGCCAATTTTAGAGACTAAGAATCTATGATTAGCAATTCTTATATTCATAATATATATTACTACATAAAAGGTGACAATGTTGAGTTTTATGAGAGCACTGTGCTTCTGGAAAACAATGAAGGTTAAAGGAATCTCTTATAGGGGAGAAAAGATTATTTTCTTTATTCATCACAAAGTTCATGGCTGAGACTCCTGTAACAAAAGACAGAGTAATAAGAGAAAAACATACAAATTTATTAAATATAAGTTTTCTTCATGGCATGGGAGTCTTCAGATACAAAGATCCAAAGAAGCAAGTAAGTCTGTGTATTTTTATGCTAATTTGATGAAGGATAGACGGTCATGTTTGAGTTACCTAAGAAAAATGCTGAGGCTGGAGCCAGCAGATCATGTCATGGTTACATTGCTGGACTCCCATGTAGTCAACTGTGGGTGAAGTCCTGGGACCCGGACCCGGAGGCTTAAAATTCACGCCAAGTGTGTGTGTGTGCATGCATGCCCCAAATCCTGAGAGGAGAATGGAGGAGAAGGGATTGCGGTGTGGTCATCCCTCTGGAGAGTGATTTCTTACTTTCTGTCTCTCTGTTTCTCTGCTGAATGCACATGCCCTATAGCAAAATCTTTTGCTTTTGTTTTTGAGAGGTTTTTGCTATAGGGCATGTGCATTCAGCAGAGAAACAGAGAGACAGAAAGTAAGAAATCACTCTCCAGAGGGATGACCACACCGCAATCCCTTCTCCTCCATTCTCCTCTCGGGATCTTGGGCACGCATGCACACATGCCTGACATGAGTTTAAGCCACCAGGTCTGGGCCTCGAACCATGGGCAACTACATGGGAGTCCAGCAACATAGCCATTACGCCAACTGCTGATCCCCTATAGCAAAATCTTTTAAAAAATAGAAAAATAAAAAAGGCTGAGGCAAAATAAGTGAAGAGTTTATTTGGGCCAAGGTTGAGGATAACTATTTGGGGATACAATATTTAAGTCACCTTGAATATTGCACACTGAAGTCTTAACAGATTAAAGGCAAAAATCATGAGTAGGAGAGGGGAGTAATGATGCAGGAAGTTAGAGTGCATGGACACAATACCCAATTCAGGGATAGCAGTGAACTCGACTTTGTCTCACACTCACAATGGATTGGAGATGCAGGTACAGTGAGGGGGTCGCAAAGTGGAATATTCTGAAGGAGAGAATATCTCCCAGGTAGGCAGGGAGGGGTCCTAGAAATGAGTGGTAGGAGAGGAACTGAGGTGAGGGATTTCTTGGTCAGAAGGGGCTTTGTCTGAGCTTATTTTCAGATGGGATTTGCCTGCATTCCTCTCATGCTAGATGGGTCTGATTATTTTCCTAATTTTGAACTGAGTATAAAGGTCAGGAGTCTCTCTCCATCTAAAATCTTTGGGCTGTGTAAGACTGGAATGTGGTTGATCCACAAAAAAAGCCTCTGTTTTTGGTCAATCGTTAGTGCTGTAAGCCACTTCTTGGGTTGCTGCTGAGCTGTTGTGTTTCCATCAGAAAAGTTAGTCATTTTGTTCTTCTATTTTGGGCCCATACCCTAACTATATTTTTAAAGTTCTTGTCTTCTATCTCATATGGGTTTTTATAAGGCTTTTACAAATAAGTAGTCGTTAATGGTATGAAATTTAAGCTCATAGTATGAGTGCCCTTTGGCCCTAACTGAGGCCCTTTACCACCAGCTATTGTTTAAATGGCATTTTCTATGTACTCTGGGTCTGTCAGTTGACTTCATGGTTTTCATTGGGCCCAGGTGCTTTTGATATCGAAGTTAGGAGTTCTCTGGCTCTTGATCCTGACTCTAGTTGTTCTTGCGTATGACCTGTGTGGGGAGGTTACAAATGCTGTTTCCATTTGGAGTCCACACACGAGGGCAGGCGATAAAGGAGAAAAAAACTAGATTTTTAAAAGAAACTAAGTCTAGCTGGCTGGCTTTGCAGGACCTTATCATCTTTCTGTCATGGCTCTCCTGGTGCCTTTCCTAACTAATTTCTACCTGAGTAGCAAGTGGTCTTGTACAGCAATGACTGTCAACATTCTGTGATTAGGGGAGCAGGACAACCTCATGGTCATCTGGACTCACTGTGTTTAACATTAAGAAGGGTAGAGATGGTGATTCTGGTACAGCATTGTAACTGACCATTTTAAAGACAATAACTGGCAGATATGACTGAAGGAAGGTAAAGAAGGAATTTTTTTTTTTTTTTTGGAGAGATTTTCACTATAGGGCGCTTGCGCTCGCCAGACAGACAGAGACATAGAGACAGAAAGCGAGAAATCACCCCCCGGGGGGATGGTCACACCGCAATCCCTTCTCCTCCATTCTCCTCTCGGGATCTTGGGCACGCATGCACACGTGCCCGGCATGAGTTTTAAGCCACCGGGTCCGGGATGCGAACCGTGGTCGAGTACGTGGGAGTCCAGAGACATAGCCATTACGCTAACTGCTGGTTCCCAGAAGGAATTTGTTAAGGATATTCGTAAAACAAAGAGTCCCATGAGTCCAGATAGTATTTTGAGCTCCTTAAATGCACAATACCAAGAAAACCACAAGGTGTACTCAAGTTTTATTTCCTTATGGTGCCGGCTTAGGTAAGCTGGAATCTTTTATTTTTAGGGAAAAAAAAAATGATCTATTTGGGGATCTATCAGGATTTTTAAAGTTTCAGTTTGATGATGTGCCCTTTTAGCAGGAGTGACTCCATTTTTGTCTAATGTGTTGAGGTCTCAAAGAGGCCAAAATAATGGCCTCCTATAATTCTATTTAAAATGTCTAATGACAATAAAGTGGTGTGCAGGGCATACTTCGCAAGGCTGTTTGTTCAGATTTTTTTTAGCATCTCTATGTTTTCAGAGATAGGTGTTTCTTTCCTCTGGGCTCAGGTGAGATGACCTACTTTAGTGAAAGGTCAGAAAGGGGCCTGGTGGTGCTCACCCTATGGCAAAAACCTATGGAGGCTGGAGGATTATGGCATCGAGTCCATCTGTCTCTCTTTCCATCTCTCTCAACATGCACAGTTTTTGGAACCAGCAGTTGGCACAATGGCTATGTCACTGGACTCCCATGTAGTTGGACCCAGTGGCTTAAACTCACACTGGGCACAGGCACGTGTGTGTGTGTACCCAAGATCCTGAGAGGAAATGGAGAAAAAGAGATTGCAGCGTGGCTGTCCTCCCTGAGGGCTGATTTTTTGTTTTCTGTCTCTCTGTCTCCCTCTGTTTCTGGCGAGCACATGTGCCCTATAGAAAAAAACCTCTAAAAAAAAAAAAAAAAAAAAAAAAAAAAAAGGGGAACCCAGCATTTAGAAAAAGGGGGAACCAGCAGTTAGCATAATGGCTATGTCACTGGACTCCCACGTACTCGACCACGGTTCGCGTCCCGGACCCTGTGGCTTAAAATTCACGCCAGGCGCATGTGTCTGCGTGCCCAAGATCCTGAGAGGAGAATGGAGGAGAAGGGATTGCGGCGTGACCATCCCCCCTAGGGGGTGATTTCTTGCTTTCTGTCTTTATGTCTCTCTCTGTCTGTCTGGCGAACGCACGTGCCCTATAGCGAAAAATACCTCTCCATAAAAAGAAAAAAAAAAGAAAGAAAGAAAAAAGGAAAAACATCAGAAAGTTCTTTTACGGCTGCTTCAGGAGAGAACAGCAGAAGGTCAGCGAGACCCTCCTGCTTTTGCTATTTTCTCAGATGTTAAGGTGCCATATTTTGGGGTGATATAACCTGAACCCCCTCACCCTCCATCATCTCGTGTTCTGTAAAATAGTTTACTGTAGAAAGGCACCCTTCCTCATTTGACTTAGATAAGCCACGCTGATGCCTTTCTCTATTTGTCTACAAGGCAAGACAAACTCTACATATTTTCATTCTTCCCCTCATCACTGGTTAGCTGAACTTCTTGTTTCCACTGATCACTGGGGACAAAGTGCTTGTTAGCAAAATTTTTGCTGAGGTTCTATGTTCCCCCTCGGCTCCTGAATGTTGTCCCACTATTAGGTGAGCTAGTATACAGCCCCTCTTGGAATGTAGAAATATTGGCTGACCTCAGGGTAAAGCTTTACTCTACTGTGCAATTCCACCAACCTTTAGCCTCACTTCCCCACCATCTAGTTCTACCTAGGTTTGTTGACTCCACAATAAAAAAGAAAACCCTTGAGGCTGGCAGGTGTTGTGGTGGTTAAGGGCCGTGGACTCCCACATGGCTGACTGCGGTTTGAGTCCTGGACCCGGTGGCTTACTTTCACTTTCCTTCTCTCTTTCTCACTTTCCAACTCTCTCTCTCTCTCTCTGTCCCTCTCCAGTCAAATTAAAATAAATGAATACAGTTAAATAAAATCATTCTTTTTAAAAAATAAAGATAAATAAATAAAAGAAAACCCTTTTTGGCCTAACTCTTAGCAGCTTGTGGATCTTATGTTATGATGTTTTCCCTATTAAAACAGTTCAAATTCCATGGATTCCCGTAGTCCTTTCTTCCCCTTGCAATGATCTTTTTAAATAAAATACTTGTTAAATCCAGATTTTTCAAAGTTTGACAAAGGCTTCTATTTTTGCTTTCAAAATAATTTTTATTTTTATTTGCAGTTTGTTAGGAGATGCCCTTTTCTCTGTCTCCCCCTGCAATTGAAATTTCTACTTTGTATACTCAACTAACATGATGTTGGTGTTGAAACAAGAGACTAGCATATAGTGTTCTTTGGGTGTTAAAAACAAAATTTAGAAAAACCAAATTTAACAGTTTATTTACACAAAGGGCAGGTGATTTAAATCAGTCAATCTCCCAGAAGACGGTTTCTGAGAGACTACAAAGTATTTAAGTCAGTAAAACAGGGAAGTGACGTGTGCAGTAAACGGGAAAGTGTCCTGCAAAAATGTGAGGGAGTGAGGTAAAGAGATCATTGGTTACAGCTAGGGGGTAAGCTGCAGGAACAGCCTAAAAGGTGGGCTTTCTGTGATTGATAAAAGTGAGGCTGGTGTGATTGGCTGTAACTTAGTAACCAGCTCAAGAAAAACAGCCTAAGGTACAATTTGGACCTATCCATAGGAATCTGATGTGGGAGTCCAGCAGTTACTGTAGGCCAGAATAATGTAGTTTAATAGGGGTTATCTGTTTCCTACAATCAAAAAACTACCTCTGAAGTAAAACAAATACAGGAGTATGTATGTCTGTACATACATACTGTCTAATTTCTAAGTCTTTTAAACATTCAGAGTTTAACTGAACAAATTCCAGATAAATTGGAGGATGATACCATGATCACATTGCTGTATATGGAATGTCATCTACTTATAAGGAAATCGAAGAAAACATTCCTTATTCGGAACATTCTTATAAGAATGAGCGACTCTTGTAAGAGCAACTGACACAAAAATGCTTCCTGAGACAGATGCCAAATTCTGGTAAATTTTACAGTAGTAAGGTTTCATTTGCAACTGTTTTCATTAAACAGCAAGAGCCTTTGAATCATCCCTTAGGGTAATTCTAAGATAAAAGACTTAAGAGAACATGATATGTAAATGCAAAGTGCGTTGGCTCATTGACTCAATCACTATATAATCCAAGTACTCTTTGTGTTGTTCAGTGCAATTACTGTCTAGCAAAACCAGCACTCCTACCAAGCTGCAGTCCTTGAGTTTTTAGTCAACATGTTAAATCCTAGTGCTTGGCTGTTTTTACTATTGGCTTCCCTACTGAGTCCACAGAGAAACATAGGTTGAATATCCAGCTATGCCTGGGGCAAGACGTTGATTACCTCACAGTGGGAAGCAAAATAAACTACCTCCAGATATATCAGAGAACAAAAAGATTGGCTTTGAAACAATGGAGAAAAATTGCAATTAGAAGATTTATTGTCCCTTTTCAAAGCCAGATTTTACCCTATATTATTTGTTTTGTATATCTGTCTATTGTTCTGGGCCTATAACAATGCTTTCTACATTTTAATAGAATTACAATATAAGGCAAATTTATTTATTGCTTTGGTCTCTTGATTGAATGTCAGTCATTTTCCATTCAAAAACAAATGATGCTTTTTGTAAATGAGAACTTCACAATCTTATTCTGCTCTAATATTTTAATATATACATTTCCTTTTATTTTACTATTTATAAAATCATCATAAATCAAACCAACTGCAGCATAACAGGAAATGGTTGACATTTTTTTATCTCAAAGACTCATTCATAATTTCCCAATTACTTGTAGTTTAAATACATAGCATCCAATCTGCAGTCTTTGAAGTGATGCCAAATTCCATCTGCCTTCCTGCATATTACTGCAGTTATTTCTGAGCATGACATGAGAGAAGACTATTGAGAACTGTAACTTGAACACAAATCTCTCTACAGAACTTAATTGTTAATCTTGCAATTCTGTTCAATAACCTTCTCTTACATAAATGCACAGTTTTATTGATTTCCATAGCCGGCTGCTTAATGACCTTCACGAGCAATCTACCAGCATTTCTTTTCCACTTAGACTAGAAGGAGTTGATACCTCTCCTAACATTGTCACGAATTCATAAAAGGTCAATTCAACAGAATGCAAATACTTTTGTTGTATATAAATGTGGGCATAAACCCTGAAACGTGTGACATAATTCTTAGATTACAAGTCAAAATTCTGTCTCAAATTTTAAATAATTTAAGTTACACTTCAAGAGAGTAAATCTAAAATATTGCTATGTACACTGTTACCGGAAAACTTTATTGTAATACTTCATTTCTTCATAAGATGTTTTGTTTTCTTTGCTACTGATACCACCGATTTTCCAGGGTACTTAGGTATAATATGTAACGTATTTTCACAAATAGTTATGTTAAACTGACTTTGAATCGACAAAATTTAACATTCCTTCAGAAAATTATAAATATTCTAGGGCTAAATTTTGTCACTCCATAGAACACCAAAAGTTGAAACGAATGGAAGAAAAGCTTGTCCTTTATGCGTGAAGGCTAAAGCCATGGTAGATTTATCATATAGATACAATCTCCAACACATTCTATGTTTGACTCTTGTAGTCCATTTGGGTTTCTAAAACAAAATACTTTAGTGGTAATATCTTTCCCTGTACTAATATACAGCGTATTCATTCTGGGAAAATTCATTTTGTATGCTGTAATGATATACAGTGATTGAATGTAAAAATATCAAATCAAATAAAAAAAGATTGGGAATATCTAAAAGCCTTTTGTTTATATTGGTCATATCTTTAGTGGTTATTGTTTTAGAAATTAAAACTAAGATACTTATATATTTATTACTTGATTCATTTAAAAACAATACTATTACATATTACTATAAATAATTTTCTAATAAAATAAAGTATAAATATAAAATAAAGTAATATAATGAGAAAAATATCTTAGACTAGGTAATTTGTAAACAATAGACATTTATTGCTTACAGTTCTGGAGGCTAGCAAGTCTAAGATCAAGGTACAAGCAGACATCTGGTGTCTAGTGAAGACCTTTTGTTAGGTCTTCATGTAATAAAAGGAGGTATGTCAACTCCCTTCAGCCTCTTTCGAAATGGCACTAATCCTATTCATAAGCTGAGAACTTTCATGACTTAAAGCCCCACATCTTTTTTTATTTTAATTTGCTGGATGGTGTGTATGCTCACAAGAAAGAGACAAAGAGAGTGGGGAAGAAAGAAAGCAGACCCCACGGGACATGGTCATGTCATAATCCCCTCTTTTCCATTTTTCCTCCTTTGGGGATTTTGGGTATATATGCACATGTGCCCAGCATATTTCTCAGGCTGCCAGTCAGGGATTCCAACTGTGTAGTTGGCCATGTGGGACCTAGCCACCATGTCATGGGCTGAACTAACCCCACATCTTAATACTTAACAATTTTTAATACTAAATACTTAATGTTACATTGGGGGCTACATTTTGACACATGAGTTTTGGGGAGATGGAAACATTCAGATTATAGCAGACTAATAGCAAAAGCTCTGCTATTTTTTTTTTTTTTTAAGAGGGATGTGGTTGCCTATGGAGGTATCTAGTATTGGATCTTTCATTGGTTTCTTCTACTCTTACCCTTGGGTCAGTATCTTCATGTCTTTCTCTCAAGTCATTTGGAAATAACCATTTTGTCTCTTATTTCTCTAGGAATATCAACCTGCTTTTGAGCTGTACCACTGCAATAGTTTCTATAATAGCACAGGAACTGTCTGCTCATTCATGTTAGCAACACTATTTAAGTATGGCATGTAAAATCTCTTGGAACATTGTATAGTGATGAAAGGAGTTGCATAGTCATGGTTTTCTATTTCTTACATAGTTTAGCATGGGTTTCAACCAGGCATAGATCTCAGGAAGAGATCTCAGAAGGTATAGATCTCAGAAGATTTGCAAAACATATTGCTTTTTTGTTTTGTTTTGCTTTGTTTTTCATTCTCTGAGACACAACATGACTTTGATTGTAAGCTCTCATACAGCAGCCTGGTTATGACATTGTTAGACTCTGGGCTTTTTTCTGCCTTCAGAAGTGACAGGATTTTATACAGCACCACTAATTCTTGATGGGGAGAGATGAGCACCCTCTGTTAATGGTTGTGAGACTAGCACTACATCAGCACAGCCCACTTCAGACAGCTTCTTTCAGGACAGATTTATTTCCTGATATCGTGTACTTGGACATCCACATTCCGTCTTTTTAGAAATACCGCACAGATTTTTCTCTTGCTGTCTTCCTGGAGTGCTGCCAGAGAGTAGGGACAGCTCCCTGCTGATATAAGATCTATAGTCCTCTCCTTTGCCACGCCGAAGCCCCAGTCTCCACAGTGACTGTTAACATTTTGGAAATCTTAAGTGTAGAAATTCTGTTAGCTACTTCCGCTTTCCACACTGCCAGAACTTCCCCTGCTGACACAGAGAAAATATAGAAAGATGGGGAAAAAATTGTATTTCAAAATCTCAAAAACACATCCAAACCCACATACAATATTATCTTTTGGTTATCTGTCTGTAGCAAAAGCTGTGCTAATAACAGATCTCCCTATAAAACTAAAAGACATCTCCCAACTACTGGGGATGTTCCCTACAAATAGTAATTTCTCTGGGCTGAAAAGACCCATTAATGGAGAGTATACCTTTTCCCAGGCAGTGCTTTCTTACTTTCCCTTTCTCTCTTGCTCTCTCTCTTCCTATTTCTCTCTGGTGAACAAACACACTGTATAGCAATTTTTTTTTTAAATAGAAAATAGGTAACAAGTATTGGTGAACATATGAATACAACATAACTCCTGTACATTGATGTAAATGCAAAATGGTGCAACCATTATGAAAAAAGCATAGAGACTCCTCAAAAAAAATGAACATTAGAACTATCAAAACAACCTTTTTTGTATATATGCCCAAAGTCCTAATGGGGTGAAGTGAAGGAAGGGGCATTGTGGTGTGACTGTGCCCCATTGGGGGGGTGTTGTTTCTCTCTTGACTCACTAAACTCCCACATGGTTTACTGAGTTTGAGTCCTGGACCTGGTGGCTTGCTTTCTCACTTTCCCTCTCCCTTTCTCTCTCTGTCTCTGTCTCTTTGTCTTTCTCTGGAGAGCATATGAGCCCTTTGTCAATTAAAAAAAAAAAAGAACTGCCATATGATCCAACAATTCTACTTCCAAGTGTTTATCAAAATCGATTGAAATAGTTTCTTGCAGAGATATTAACATTCCTGTGTTTATTGCAGCATTTTTTAGTAACCAAGGTACAGAAACAAACCAGTTGTCCATATATGGGTAGAGGGAATGTATGTATGTGGAATAGAATACTCTCTCCCTTAAAAAGAAGGAAACTCTACAAAATGTGAAACATGAATGACCTTGAGGTTATTATGTTAAATGAAACAAGCCAGTCACTACATGATTCCATTTACATGAGGTATAAAATAGTCAAATTCATATAGTCTTAGTGTTTGGTCCTCGGGAAAGTCATGACATATTTTTCTATGTTTTTCTATGCAAAAATGTGTTATGACTTTCTTTTTTTTTTTTTGAGAGGGTTTTTTTTTTTTCACTGTAGGGCGCGTGCACTCGCCAGACAGACAGAGAGAGACATAGAGACAGAAAGAGAGAAATCACCCCCCAGGGGGGATGGTCACGCCGCAATCCCTTCTCCTCCAGTCTCCTCCCGGGATCTTGGGCACGCACGCACACGCGCTCAGTGTGAGTTTTAAGCCACCGGGTCCAGGACACGAACTGCGGTCGGTGTTATGACTTTCTGAATGACCCAATAGAATTGTGGTTGTCAGGGTTTGGGAAAGAGAAATGGGGAATTACTAATAAGTATAAATTCTCAGTTATGTGAGATGAATAAGTTCTAGAGCTTTACTCTACATCATCATTCTTAGAGTTAATAATAATGCACTATACACTCAAAATTTTCTTAAGAGGATAGATTTCACGTTAAGTATTTCTACCACAATAACATTTTTGAAAACATTCCTTAAAGAAAAAGAAAAAAAAAAGAGTAGGTTTGTTATCACAGGAGTGGTTTTTCATGAAAGCAAGTTCTCTCCTGCATTCTTTCCCTCTTGTTATATGATACCCACACCATGTTGTGACATAGAAAAAACTCTCACCAGATGCCAACCAAATGCTAGCACTATGCTCTTAGATTTTTCAGCATCCAAAATCAAGAGCCATATAAACTCAGGTTTGTTGTAATTTCCCAGTCTTGGGTATTCTGGTATAGTATCAGAAAACAAACTAAGACAGAAAATTGGTATCAGAAAATTTTTGCTATAAAAGAAAATTTGAAAATATTGGAAAATCTTTGGAATGGGTAATGGGAAAAGGCTGGATGAATTTAGAGTAGCAGGTTAGGAAAAGACCTGAATAGCCATAAATAAAGTATTAAGTGTAATTCTGGTGAGGACTCAAAAGACAAGAAGGTTAAGAAAGTCTGAAAACTTGGGGGCTGGCAGGTGACATGGTGGTTAAAGGCACTAGACTCCCACATGGTTTACTGCAGTTTGAGTCCTGGACCTGGTGGCTTGCTCCCTTTCCCTCTCTCTTTCTCTGGTCAAATTAAAAAAATAATAATAATAATAATAAATAAAGTTGAATAAAATAATTGTCAAAAAAAAGGAAGTCTGAAAATTCTTAGATATTACTGAAGTTATTGTGACCAGAATATTTAAAGAACTATAGACAATAAAGGCCATTCTGGTGAGGTTCCAGAAGAAACTGAATAACAAAGTATTAGAAACTGGAGCAAAAGCTATCCTTGTAATAAAATAGTAAAGATCTTGGACTAAATAGCCTAAGACTTTATGGAATGTAGAACTATAAAACAATGAACTAGGGTATCCTGTAGAAGAAATATCTAAGTAGTAAAGAATTCACACTGCTGCATGGCAACTTTTAAAGCATAAAGCAACATGTGAGTGGAAAGAAATTACTTAAAGATGATATTTCTGATTAAAATGAAAGCAGAATGGGAAGATGTAAAACACACACACACACACACACACACACACACACAGAAAACCAACCAAACAAAAAACTAGTATTGCCTATTCGTAAGGTAGAGAATGAAAGAACATTTTCAGCATTGAAATCCAAGGGTGTGACCAAATGATTGATTGATAAGGATATCAGTGAAGTTAGAACAAAGACTATTGGTCAGGACAATGAGAGAAAAATCTTGAAGGTGTTTTAGAGAACTTTGAACCCAATGTGGACCCACATGTGGTTTGATCCACCATTCTGGATAGTAAACCTTAGAGTATCCATGTCATGTTAATTCGGCAGGCACACTACTGCAATAGCTGTGGGAATAGCTGCCTCTACATATAGATATCAATCCATGTTGCAAATAACCTGGGGGCTCAGCGAGACACTGGTCTCCAGGGTGGAGCCACAGAGAACCCCTACTGACCCCAATCCCTAGCATGGCTAGAACGTACAGACAGGTGCAGACTCCATTCCCTCACCTGACTCCAGTAAGCTAGAACTTTTTAAAGGAGATGAGCAGTAAGAACAAACTTAGGAAGAAGTCATGACTGCTCTGGAGCCAAAAATTTTTCCCATTTACATTGATAAAATCTGATGGCTGAGGCTGTGATCTTAGAGGGTCTGAATCACTGCCCCAGGTAAGAATTTAATTGACACAGAAATTTCTGGTTAGGGATATTCCTGAATGACTCTAGAGTGCAACAGGCCACAAAGGGGCATCAGTTTGGTTCACTCCCCGCCTCATATAGCCATTAATCCTGTATCCATTTAGAAAGCTCTCTAGTTATTTCTAAAACTCAGGACTCTTTTTTGCCTCTACCTCATGTATTTTGACTAAATCTCAACTCACCATTTCTTAAAAGTTTCTCAGTTCACCATTTCTTAAAGCTTAGTTAACTTAGGCCTTTTGAAGTTTCTCCCCATGTACACTCCCTGTCCCCAAGCAGCCTTTGCCTGGTTCTGGGCTCAACTTACCAGGAGTCTGTGTCTGTTCAGCAATATGGATTAGATGGAAAGAAAGGACTCAGATTTGTTAGAATAGATTTGGCTGTTAAACAGTTGATAAAAGGTATATCCATAAAAGCACTGTGTGTCAACGGGATACTAGTCTCCTGGGAATGGGTATAAGATTTGGATGAAATAAAGAAATGAGAGACAGTAATATTCTCATAGCTGAGAATGTCATAATACTAAACCTACTGTCTAATTAGAAGCCTTGGGGTCATGGGACCAGCAGATGGCACAATGGTTGCATTTCTGGACTCCCATGTTGACCGAGATTCAAGTTCTGGACCTGGCATGTATGTATGTGTGCCCAAGATCCTTAGAGAAGAATGAAGGAGGATTGCAGTGTGGTTATCCCCTTGGGGGGACATTTATCACTTTCTCACTTTCTGTCTCTCTCTATCTCTCTCTAGTGTCTTATTTAGGAAAAATCTCTCTTAAAAATAAAAAAGAGAGAAGACACCTTCATGGCTCCTAAGAACTAGTGATTTCAGGGGAATAAGAGAAATGAAGATTTTCCACTGATAATTCAGCCTCCAGCCCACAAACTCGAGTAGTAGAAAGGCTTTCAAACCTCCTGTCTCTGTCTCTCTCTACTTCTGTCTCTGTCTTCTCATTTTTTGGTAATTTTTCCTTTTTAAAAATTTTTTAAGGTAAAGCATTTTCTTGGCTTTCAGCCCCTCCTTTCCCTTTACCTTGTTAATAATTTCCTCTCCCCTCCCAGCCCAGGAGAAGCAAGGGAACAAGCCTTCAGAAGACACCTTCATGGCTCCTGAGAACTAGTGATTTCACGCGGCTTGCTGACACACCATGCTGTTTTCTAATTTTTGCTTTAAAAAAAAAAGTAAGTTTTTTTTTTTTTTCACTTTTTGCTTTGGGTGTGTGCATGTACCAGAAAGACAGAGAGAGACAGAGAGACAGAAAGCAAGAAATCACCCCCCCCCCCCCGGGGGGATGGCCACGCCGCAATCCCTTCTCCTCCATTCTCCCCTCAGTATCTTGGGCATGTGTGCCCACACCC
>NW_006159564.1:3497263-3507721 GCF_000334495.1 Tupaia belangeri chinensis
ATTTTTGCTTTAAAAAAAAAAGTAATTTTTTTTTTTTTCACTTTTTGCTATCGGGTGTGTGCATGTACCAGAAAGACAGAGAGAGACAGAGAGACAGAAAGCAAGAAATCACCCCGCCCCCCCCGGGGGATGGCCACACAGCAATCTCTTCTCCTCCATTCTCCTCTTGGGATCTTGGGCACGCACGAACACGTGCCCAGTGTGAGTTTAAGCCACCAGGTCCGGGACTCAAACCGCGGTCGACTACATGGAAGTTCAGCGACATAGCCATTACACCAATTGCTGGTCCCAAGACAGGGTCTTAAAATGACATGATACTCCTATCCCCAGTCTTTTAGTACTTTGGTCTATAGGCATGCAATAAAGTGCCCAGCTTATGTCTATGTCTTAAACAGACTCTGTAATACGTTTTCCCACTTATTTAAACTTGGATAAAGTTTATTTTTTCTCTTCCTGGGGCTCTTTCCTTTTAATACTTTTAATGTTAGTTCTATTTTTCTCTGACAATTAACATCCTTCTCCAGATTAATTTATAAAACTTAACTTTTAATCAACTTCACATGGTTAAAACAGAATTTTGTACAAAAGGCAAAATTTCTCATCAAGACATGTATTTTGTAATTTTGGGAAAATAATTTGAATGTGGCAGAGTAAGCTAGAATACTCTTCAATATAAAAAGAAGTTCTAGGAATGTTATAATATTCTGTAAAGACTCTCCCTTACAGGAGAAAAAATAGTAGAAATAACTTACTAAATTTAGAAAATATTTTTCAGGAAATTAATATTGCAATACAGAGACCCCCAAAAAGCTCAGAGAGAAGCCATTTAAATCTGAAGTGTGTCCCATGTTCAGGGACCAAGGTAACTGAATCTTTACTCTAAACCCCATCTTCTAGACTTTAGAAAAATTCAGACAGGTAGGGCAACCTCCTGTCTCCTGTCTTCTCTCTGTCTCTCTCTTTATACTTTTTCTTTTTGTTAATTTTTAGAACACTTCATCTCAATTTTGACTTCTCTTTTCTCTTGCTAATTTCAGAAGCCATTTAAATCTGAGGTGTGTCTTATGGTGTTTGCTTGGGGCTTGTGTGCCATGAAGTTTGAATTTTTTTATTTAAAATTTTTTTTTTCTTATTTTGGTTGCTTTTTCTTTTTTTATTTTTTCACTGTATTTTCTTATCCTTTTCCTCCACACACTGAGTGTCTAGATAGGCCTAGGTGCACAGTAGCACCAAACAACTGAGCATATTTAGAGTCATAGAAATACTCAACCCTTACTGAACTTGCTGTCTGAAAGAAAAAACTATTAATCTGAACCCCAAATCTCTTTTCTGTAGATACCACATTACAAAACAGTACAGGAAAGAAATTGTTTCAGATGTACCTTACAATAAAGGGAAGCACGTGATCTTATAGATGTAGAAAACTTCTCTAAGCAATTAGACAAAAGTGAATACACTATCAAATGACTAACATTCAGCAAAAAAAGACTGCAGAGTGAGCAGCAGGGAGAAGTGTGGAGTTGTATTTCGTCTCCTCCCACATGTCTCTGAACTCTCAGTTGAAACCCCACAACTCAGCCCAGGTACACCTATTCCCTGGAAACTCTGAGGCCTTTCTAATATCTATTCCAAATCAAAAGTGCAGAATGCTTGATGAGCATTAGGAAACAGAACTGCAGAGAGATCATCTATCATCTCCTCCTACACACCTTTGAACACTTAGAATTAACTCCAAGAAATTAGGAAGAAATGTACAATCCATCAGATGACTAGAAACCACCACAGAGGCACAAGAAATATGAGAAACCAAGAAAATATCTCTCCCCCAAGGGAAAAGAACAACCCTTCATCATCCACAGACATTTTAATGGAATTCATCAAAATGTCTAATAAAGAATTCAGAATATTCATAGTGAAAAAACTAAATAAGATGCAAGAGATGAGAGACAATGAACTCCAAAAACTGAAAGAGAAAAGAGACAACCAGTTCTAGGAGATAAGAAAGTTCTTTCACAATTTGAAAGAAGAAATACATGCCATAAAAAAGAATCAAATAAAGCTGTTAGAGATGAAGTCTGTAATATAGGAAATCAAAATCTCCCTCCAAACTAAAAGTAGATTAGACCATGAAGAAGATAAAATCTCGAATGTTGAAGACAAAACCTCTGACCTACAAAAAGTCACTAAATATACTGAGAAAATAACCCCCAAAATGAGCATAACATATGAGAAATACTAGATAGCATTAAGCACCCATCTGAATAATTGGTATCCCAGAAGGTGAAGAGACTAATAAGGACATTGATAATCTATCCCAGGAAATCCCAGAAGAAAACTTTCCAAACCTAGGTAGGCATTCAAATATCCAGACCCAAGAAATACAAAGGACTCCAAATAGAATCAAATCAAGAAGATCTTCTCTGAGGGGGACTAGCAGTTAGCGTAATGGCTATGTCGCTAGATTCCCACATAGCTGACAGCGGTTCACATCCTGGATCTGGTGGCTTAGAACTCACGCCGGGCGCGTGTGCATACGTGCCCAAGATCCCAAGAGGAGAATGGAGGAGAAGGGATTGTGGCGTGACCATCCCCCCGGGGAGTGATTTCTCACTTTCTGTCTCTATGTCTCTCTCTGTCTGTCTGGCGAGTGCACGTGCCCTATAGCAAAAACCTCTCAAAAAAATAAATAAATAAAATAAAAATACTCAAGCCAGGCGCATGTGCGTACATGCCCAAGTTCCCGAGAGGAAAATGGAGGAGAAGGGATTGTGGCGTGACCATCCCCCCGGGGGGGTGATTTCTCGCTTTCTGTCTCTCTTTCTCTGTCTGGCGAGTGCATCAAAAAAAAAAAAAAAAAAGAAAAAAAGAAAAAAAAAGATTTTCTCTGAGGCACATCATAGCCAGATTGGCCAAAACCAGAGAGAAAGAAAAGACAATATACTAAAATTATCAAGAGGGAAAAAAAAGTTTGTCCCATCAGGGTAACATTGAACCTCTCAGTGGAAATAATGTGAGGAGGGAAAGAAAGGAAAAATATATTCAAAGTTTTAAATGAAAAACAATTTCAACCAAGAATACTACATCTGGCAAGAGTATCCTTCATATGGGGAGAAAAGATGATAAACATTCTCAGAGAAACAAAACCTGAAAGAATTTACCAATGCCAGTCCAACTCCCCAAGAAGTTTTGAAGGCAGTGCTTTACCAGGAAAACTAAAGACACATAGACAGAAATCAGAGAACAAAAAGCAACCAAGAAAATGTTAGAGACAAGTCTGAAAATATCAAGAACAACATTGAATGATAACTTCAGGACTTAAACAGAAAGATCAGATCACAGTAGCACTGTAAATTCAACAGAAGAGTGAATTGGTGAAATAGAATTTTATGACTTTTGATTAAAAACATTACTGATTTTTTTACTATTCTTTGTTTTCCAGATTTAAGGATTTTGCTTTCTTTTTAGCTGTTACTAAGTTAAGCAATTTGTTAAAAATTTTTTTTGGTTGATTATTTTTCTAAATTGAAACAATTTTTTTTCCCTTTCTGGCTCCTCTGGAATTGAAAAATATTTGTGAGTATTCTTATTTTATGGCAGAAAGGTTATTTCCATAAGTTCTATGATACCTATTTCTTTGCATCAGAAATTAGAATACTCATTATTGTCAGAGCTTTGACTGGAATATCATTTCCGAAGATGTGACCAGAAAACTATGGAACTAAGGTAAATCTCAAGAAAGCAACAGAAGCACCTGGAAAGATTGCCTGCCACCATAAACAGTTCTGCCTAGCAGAGAGGTTTAGAGATGCCATATGAAAAATTTGTTCCATAAAATAACCTGGACTTTTCCAGCACAGCATTGTAATCAGTAAAGATTGCAGAAGAGCAGCCACAACCAGAAGATTACCTTGAGGAAGACTCTGAAGGAAGAAAAAGAGACTGATATTTGCTAGCAGGTGGTAAACCATAGAATACTCAGGTAGGCAGAAGGACCACGTGTGAGCTGTGTGCTGGGTATTTGCTTCTCAGCAGTACTTGAGTAGTTGACATGTGAATATTTTCTCAGACATATTTAATACCATACTATCTCTGTTACAGGATCACAAACACAATTATAACAAATATTTTGAAAGTTGTCTTTAAAATTCAGCTTTTTAGAAATTTTGAAAGGTGTTTATTAACTGTCAAGAACTATGGAGTATGAGCAAAAAGTTTTTGATATGTAACATAAACGTGAGAAAACGCAGTAAATAAATAAATGGAAAATGCTGCAATACATAGAATTCCCTGCTCTAGAAAGTCTTAAAAAGGTGCCTAGATGTTACAACAACTCCTCTCTTTTTTTTAACCCCTTTTATAATTTGTTATAGGATGTGTGCACTTGCTAGAAACACAGAAAAAGGGAAAGTTATGAAACACCACCACCAGAGTGGGAGTGGAAATGGCCATGCAACAATTCCTTCTCTTCCATTCTTCTTTTGGTATTTTGGGCATGCAAGCACACATGCCCGGGGGGGGGTGGGGTGGTGGTGGTGGTGGTGGTTTGCAAGCCAGTGAGTTCAGAATCCATCCCTTAACCACCATCCACTAGCCAGCTCGAGTGATACCTATATTACCTGTTTCTTAAACATTTAGTACCACATGGTGCTTATGGTTCTGTGTATAGCAGTCATGTAGGGTGTTTGGGAGATGCAGGGGCGAGATTCTGAACAGCATAATATGCTGTTCACTTTTCCGAATATCTTTGACAAACTAACATTATCAGAAAGTTGACTCATATAGACAAAACACATTGGTGTTTTCATTCTAGTAAAAGGGAGGCAAATGATTGACTAAGTCAGGATTGGAGGAGCATAGGAGAGACATTTTACAATTACCAGCTCCTTTTTCTCTTTAGTTCTGATCCAACACAATCCATTAGACTGTCACAATTCACACTTGTTTGTTATTTATTTAGTGAGCTCTATTGAGTCCTTGAAGACTTGTGGGCAAAACTTCTTGACTTGAGAGACTGCCTTGCTAAGGGCAGAGGTGTTAATATAGATTTTGGCCCCTTAACCAGGAAAGCACTTAAAAAGATGCAGCCACTAAATGATTCAATTAGTCTAACCTTCCACCTGCCCTTTTTAAGAAAAGAGACTCCTCTGCTAAGGCAGCACACAAGACCATCCCCTTTGTCTACACTCTGCATGGAGTGGGAGTTGTTTTTCCAAGTTGAAAGCTTCTGTTGAATAGGTCTAAGGATATAAGAAAGAAAAAAGGATTGCTGATGATCTGAGGCAAATACTTCATGAAATGACTTGAACTGTTGCGCCATCTGATCCTACACTACTAGATTATAAACTGTTGGGGGGAAAAAAACAACTAGTACCTTGTGTCAGTGATTTGGCAGCTTTCATAAGAGTTGGGTTTACTAACAAATCGTAGATTCCCCGCCCTTTTCACTACACAGTAATTTCCAGGCAGTTTAAAACCACTTCTGGTCTGCCCTCTCTACTTGAATCTACTGCTGAGTCTAAAAGCCTGTCTTGATTCCCCAGCGTTTATTACAGATTCTTTTTCCATTTGAAGAATCAATACTAAATGCCGGCATAGACAGATGGCATTTTATACTTGGTATTTTGAACAATAGGAGGTAGTCATTTATCAGTACTTTTTCAGGCACTAGAAAATTATAAGGCAAAACAAATTTGTAGGTTAAACAATTTTTCAGTTACAGAGATTAGAGCACATCAGTTTCTAACTAAATATACACATTTAGGCAGACACAGAAAAATCTTGATAAAAATGTAAAAATGTCTTGAAATAGACTAGCATTGTTGGTATTGTAAGACTGAGGGAAATATTTTGTCTGCTTATTTTAAAACTTTTGATAAACCTAGAAGCAACAGATGGTTGAAAAGTATAACTATGGGATGATATCTCTAAAATTTCCTGTTGAAGAGTAGAATAGTGATTTACCATCTTGTAAAGTTTCATAGTTGGGGTACATTTTGGTATATTCACCAGTCCATAGCAAATGTAAGACACTGGCAAGGTTCTAAAATGTTTCCATTTTTCTCTCTCATTCAGGCAATATATTTATCTATGCTTTCTGTAAACTGTTACTCTATCAGGCACTTGGAACAAAATTAGTCTCATTAAAATACTTTCAAAATGGAGGGCAGCAAGTGGCATGGTGGTTAAGGTGCTGGACTCCCACATGGCTAATTGAGGTTCAAGTCCTGGACCTAGTGGCTTGAAAATCACGCTGGGCGTATGTGTATGAATGTCCGAAATCCAGAGAAGAGAATGATGGAAAAGGATTGTGGTGTGGCCATTCCCTGGGGGGTGATCTCTCACTTTCCTTTTCTGCCCTTCTCTTACAAGAGTATGTGCCCTAGGCCAAAAACAAACAAAAACAAAACAAAACAAAACAAAACAAAACAAAAAACCCCAAAACTTTCAAAATAAAACAAAACAAAACAAAAAAACCCAAAACTTTCAAAACGTTGTTTTCTCTTAATAGACACTGGAAAAGGTTTCCAGCTAAATATCAATAATTTGATTGAAAAAAAGAACAAAAGGGTGGAGTACCACAATGCTGAACTCGTAAATGCCTTATTAAAATGTTAATATTAGATTTATTATATACATCAGATTCTATGAACATCTGCATCCTCTCTGTCTCTGTATCAGGTCTAACATGTTAAGTATATCATAATTGAGAAATTATGCTTTTTAAAATAACCATCTAGCTCTTATTCTTGCAGCCGTGTAGAGAGAAAGTCTAAGACTGGAAAGGATCTGAAATTGTATGTATTATTCCACTATACTCCCGAGTATTTTAGAAACAGAGAAAAAATATTCTAAAAATGATCATATATTATATTTAAGAAAGGAGGAAGTGAAACTAGTATTGTGTAACCTCATAGTACATAGCAGGCTATATGCTGAGTACTTTCAATACTTTATATTATTTAAATTTCTTAAAACAACCATATGATTCAGGGTTTTGCTCTTTATTTTGCACCTATAGAAACTAAAGCTTAAAGTATTTAAGTAACTATTCCTTCTCCTAACTCAGTAGGTGACAAAACTGAAAAGTAGTCAGAATTCAGATAGTAAATTCCATAGGGGAGTGAAGACATTCCCTATATCCTCTGATGGTTTGATAATTGAGCCTATGAAATAAACTGATAGTAGGCATATTAACTGGAAAATAAAGTATATACAAATTTATTACATACATGAGGACATCACATAAAACTGAATACCTAAATTCTCAATGAAATCTGAAAGGGTATGTATTCTTTTCATAGGAGAAAGGGAGGGAGGTGTCAGCAACCTAGGAAGAGTAAACGATTTCTGGGAAAGATGAATGGGCCCTGAGAAGAACAGGTGATAGTCTGTAACACAGTATGTCTAAGTGTGTTGACTTCTAATCTCTTCTGCTGTGCTAGTTAATTTTCCCTAGTTGATGAATTTCCAAGACAGGAATTCATGATGGATCTGTCTTCAGGAGGGTAAGAGAAGTTCAGTAAAAACTCCTCCCTGTGTTTGCTGTTTCCCCAAATGCCTTCAGTTTGACTTTCAAAGAGGCATATTTTGTGATGACCTTCCTTGAACCTCTTCACTACTATTATTAGTTTCTTAGATCTAAGATGTACTTTCTTTAATTTTTTTCTATTTTATCTTAAATTTTTTTGAGACGTTTTTGCTAGAGGGCACTCACCAGAGAGACAGGGAGAGACAGAGACAGAAAGTGAGAAATCACCCCCAGGGGATGGCCACACCACAATCCCTTCTCCTTCATTCTCCTCTTGGGATTTTGGGCAGGCACACACACATCCCTTGTGTGAGTTTTAAGTCACTGGATCCAGGACTCAAACTGTGGTTGAACATATGGGAGTCTAGCGATGTAACTATTATGCCATCTGGTCCCGTCTTATAATCTTCTATTTACATTCAGTTGTAGTACATCTTTGTGGGGCACTCAACCCGGATTTTCAAAGCATGCATGCAGTGTGCTATAGTCAAATCAAGGATAATGCCCTAATCATGATGATCATAAATATATTTACATACATATATATGTATTCACTATATATGTACTATATATATATGTTCACACATACATATATAGTATATATGTGTGTGTATATAGTATCTGTGTGTGTATATATAGAGAGAGTATATATGTGTGTATTTATAAATGTACGTACATCTATATATATACACAGGCTTGTTTATATATATGGTTATTCCACAACCCGTTTGCCTCATTTACCTACATTCTTGTATCTTTTAAACACTATTTTCCCTTAGCCCTTCCTATTCCCCTCCCTTTCCCTCTGCAGTCTTTGGTATCTACAGATATCCTCTCTATTTTATGTCTTCAGATCTTTTCAATTTCTGCCAGAGAGTGCAGACATTGGGCACTGAGCAAGGACACAGTGTTTGTCTTTCATAATCTTGCTTATTTCACTTAGTATTACATCTCCTAAATTTGACCACGTTGCATCAGATGATAAGATTTCATTGTTCTTTATGGCTAAGTAGTATTTCATTATATATGTGTCACATTTAAAAAAAATTTAGTCATCAGTTGTGGGACACTTACGTTGAATCCATGTCTTATCAACTGAATAATGCTGTAGTAATCATGGATGTGGAAGTGCCTTTCTGACTGAGTGATTTCCTTTCTGAGAAACAACTTGTGATAAGTCCGTTATGGGATGGCCAACCAGGAAGGTAAGGAATCATTTGTCAGAAAATGCACTTCATAAAAACTGCCACTTTTTATATCATAAGCACAAGTTTTAAAATGTGGTGCTTTATTCATGGATGCCTTGATAATGCATTGACCGAGTCCCTCAATTCAGTTCTTCCATTTTTCCTTTACCTTTGACTTTCCAAGACTCTCTAGGTAATATGGACAAACATTTCGTAAAGATATAGCTTTTTAAAATTTGCTTTCCAAATTGCCCTTTTCTTTCTCAAAAATATCAGCAGAAATCTTAGCAAAGAGTCCACTTAGTACCAAGTACTGCCCATCTTGCTTAGACAATCAGTTCTTGCTGATTTACACTAAGTTCTAAATTGATACTAAACAGTATGAACTTTTACTAAATTTAACAAACATCCAAAAACTCAGGAAACATTTTACTCATGTTTCCAGTTTACTCTCAAGGCTTATCAAGGATAGAGATGAGCAGTCACATGAAGAGCTACATAGGGGAGTATAGAAAGCCCCCAGGGCAGCTTTCATCCCTGTGGAGTTGGGGTGAACTACCCTCCCTTTATGTGGATGGATTCGGCTATCTGGAAGCATGTTAAATTTAATTATTCAAGATTTTTTATAGAGATTTAATCTCTATTTTCCCCTTCCTGTAGGTTTAGTAGGTGGGTTTAAAGTGCCAATCATTAGGGCCTGCAGGTGTCCAATTGCAGTTCTAGCCCTGGACCTGGCAGATTTTTAAGATACATTATTTAAATTAACATGATATACCTTTTTTTAAAAAAAATGTTTTTGCCATAGGATGTATGTGCTTGCCAGAGACAGAGAGAGACAAAGAGAGGAGAGTAGGCCCATGCCGCAATCTTTTGTCCTCTATTCTCTTCTTGGGATTTTCAGCACATATGCATATGAGCCTGGTATAATGTTTTAGTCACCGGGACCAGGACTGAACCATGGTTGGCCAAGTGGGAGTACAACACCTTAACCACGATGCTACCTGCTGGTCCCAATGTGGTATGTCTTTATTGATTACATTAACATTTGTTTTGAGAATAAATTTTTGTTTTACTTAATTTATCTCTTGTAATGGCAGACTTGGATTTTGCTTTATAAACCTTCATTAATAAATCTCTTTAAAAAGAATGCCATTTCTTTTCTATTTATTAACATAAATTATCTGCATTTACTTTCATGTTTTTCTGTGTTACATTTACTAAATTTTTCTCCTTATGGACTGCTTCATTAGCTGTTTTTGTTTAGTTGTGCTCAGGAATTTAAAAAGGTCTGTATTTCTTTGCAGTAAAAAAATTCTCATAAAATCTTGTCTTCTTTTAAAAAAAATTTTTTTTTTTCATAGTGTGAGAGAGAGATGGGTAGGGGGGGAAGGAAGAGAAAGACAGGGACATCCAAAAGGGTTTTCTTCCTGGAAACCACCCCTGCCTCAGCCAACCAGGGTCGTGGGCACACATGCATGCCTGGACCGTACAAGGAGAATTCAGGACATGAACCCAGGACCCTCCCACATGTGTTCAGCATCACAAGTACTATGTCTCTGCTGTGCTATCTCAGCTGGTCCACATCTATTCTTATTTTAGCCTCATTTTACTTCACCACGAGCAATAAAGTAATTTTCTTTTCCCTTTCTGTACCTTGCTTTTTAACTTCACATTACTGCTATTTTCACTTTAATATTGAAGATATGGAGTATATTTAAACTTATTCTACTTGCTTACTTTTTT
>NW_006159564.1:3509876-3510562 GCF_000334495.1 Tupaia belangeri chinensis
ATTTAAACTTATTCTACTTGCTTACTTTTTTGTTTAATCACAGAACGTTTTTTAACAGAGAATTTTATACTCTTTTGTCTGTTAAATGTTTCTGCTATTTTCCCCTCCCCCCCCCCCTCTACCACCCACTTCCTACAACCCACTCCCCTCTTTTATAGTCTTTGGTATCTACACTTACCCCCTCTACTAGTATATCTTCAAATCTTTCCATTTCTGCCATAGAGTGCAGACATTCTAAGTAATCAACTTTTACTTTCAATACCACCTCTGGATCGATCAAATTTTATCTGCTGTAAAACTGTTGTCTCTTCTCCTTTCATTTGTTACATTATTTTTCATTGTCAGAGCGTGTAATTCTTGACATCATTTTGTCATGTCCATCTGCATATCCTAATATTTGTATCATAGTTAAATATATTTAAAGGTCAAATCTTAGGTTGACTCTTTTGGAAATACTATCTTTAAGATCACTTTTTCTATTATATTTCTTAGGTAAAGCTCCTGAGATCAGTAATCTTGAGATCTTACATGTTAATAACTGTTTATGACATTTAAATTTGAAGTAGTTTGTTTAAATGTAAATTTTATGACATTTTTCTTTAAAATATGCTTTTAAAAACTCTCATCTAATGTTCTTTTCTTTATAAATAATTTAATTTTTTTCCTGAAAGTTTTAAAAAAATGTC
>NW_006159564.1:3510615-3534372 GCF_000334495.1 Tupaia belangeri chinensis
GAGTTTAGCTTCAGAATTTCTTATTTTGGGTCTATTTTCACAAGTATACAGTATATATACCCTTTCTAGATGCATTCTTTTTTTATTTTAGGAATTTTTGCTCCAACAACTCTTCTCAAACATGAACACACACACTTGCTTTATTATCTGACAATATAAAATACATGAAAAACATGAACAACATACGCTTAAAAAGAAAAATCAGTTTACTGTCTATTCTTTCCACAAAGCTAATAATACCTATATTAAGATAAGATTGGTCATCAAAGTTCATAGATGGTGGATTAAAGTGCCTGAATTTAAATACTAGTTCTGCTATTTTATTAGCTGTGCAAACTTGAGAAAGTTTCTTAATCTTTCTTTCCTTCTATTTCATCATCTATTACATAAAGGTCATAGTGTATACTTCTTACTGTTTTTATAAAATTAAATTAGATAATTTACATATAATGCTTAAATACTGATACGCCTGATGCCGAAACGCAGTAAGGTCCATAGGTATTTACAGTTAGTCTGGGTTTTAATGAGCTCTATAGGATACAGTCATCAGATAATTTCAATCTTTTATTTTGTTATGTAATAATAATATCAAAAGTAAAAGGTGGTGGAGAAAATATGTCTCCTAATTCTGGACTTACTATGTGCTTGAATCCATCTATAGGCTACTTGTAGAAGAAGCACGGTATTTGTACAGAGCTCTCTGAAACTCCATCTTTTCCAAGAGCCACTCTCCTCTTTGCCTGACTGCTTTGTTCTTATTAAAAATCAGGCTGAGCATACTCTCTGTCAGTGAGCAAGACTTCTGTGTGCATTGGCACTCCCAGGACACCTTCTACTAACTTCTGGTTTAATTCTCAACATAGTCTTTTACTATCTTCTGACTACATACCTGGTTTCCCCAGAAGTGACTTATGGGTGGGGAGAGTGTTTTTAAACTTGTTCCTATAATGCCTGATGTTTTGTGATTGAACAATATATTTTCATCAAACTTACTTTCTCTAAAGAATGACTGTAAGGGTAAAATGGAAAAAATATAAGTTAAGTTGCCTGAAAATGCATTAAGCATAAAATGCTTAATAATTATAAATAATAGAACCTAGCCTTAGAAATTTGAATTGAAGGAATTGTGCCATTGGAAATCTAAATAGATTCACCACTGTAAATAGAAGCGTCAAGGACATTCACTCCATTTTAATGTTCCCTTTCAAGTCAAATAACATTACTACTATATCAAATCACTTTAGAAGATCTGAGTTACCCTTTTAAGAGCTAGGGCTCTAAGTGTTGGTTTATCATGTTTGTACTTCATTTGTTTGAAAAGCAAACAATTGGCTGTTCATTTTACCTTTCTCTGTGATACTTATAAACACTACAGAGACCCCACAGCTTATCTCTCTGTTCTTTCAGTGATGTTCAATCATAAATGCAGTTGTAAGTATCTTTGCCCTGCTAATGAAAGTATAGTACCACTTCTTCTCATATTAATGTAGCAGTATAAGTTTTCCATACGTAATCTTATGCTGAAGGTAAAAAGATAAAAACATGAAATAATTGTGGATTAATGCTAAGAGCTGTACAGATGAAAAGTATTAGTGGTAATAATGTGAAATTTATCCTTACCATCTTCTACAATCCATTTAGGTGTTCTGTTCATCTCCAAAACATCTAAAATCATCATTACAGTGATATTCTAGTAGACTGGATAGATGATTATGGTGTCTTAAAGGACAATTGGGAGGGACCAGCAGTTAGCGTAATGGCTATGTCGCTGGACTCCCATATAGTCAACTGCAGTTCGAGCCCTGGATGCTTAAACTCACACCGGGTGTATGTGCGTGCATGCCCAAGATCTCAAGAGGAGAATGGAGGAGAAGGGATTGCGGCGTGGCCATCCCCCCGGGGGGTGATTTCTGGCTTTCTGTCTCTCTGTCTCTCTCTGTCTGGTGAGTGCACGCGCCCTATAGCAAAAACCTCTCCAAAAAAAAAAAAAAAAAGAACAAAAAAAAGAACAATTAGGAGATTGTAATAACATGAACTACCTTAGCTCCCACTATGGCTTCCTATTCCTTAATGAATAAAATCTAGTCATCGATTTAACCATTCAAAGATTATTTACATACTGTAAATATATATCCTAGATTTTATGATATGCTGGGTTGTCAGAAGAGTCATGACTCATTTTGCATAGAAAACAGAAAAATATGGGGACCAGCAGTTAGCTTAATGGCTATGTTGTTGGACTCCCACGTAGTCGACTGTGGTTTGCATCCTGGACCCAGTGGCTTAAAACTCATGCCAGGCGTGTGTGTGTGCGTGCCCAAGATCTCAAGAAGAAAACCAAGGAGAAAGGATTGTGGCATGGCCATCCTCCCGGGGGATGGTTTCTCGCTTTCTATCTCTCTGTTTCTGTCTGTCTGGTGAGCGCACATGTCCTATAGCAAAAAAAAAAAAAAAAAAAAAAACCACACAGAAAAATACTTCCTGATTTTTTTCAACCATCCAATATTATCTCAGCAATGTTCTGCTCTCAAACCCTATTATCTATTAATTGTTTATTCTTTCTTTAAGACACAGCCTGGTGATACTTATCATTTTCTACACGGAGTTATTTCTCTATTATTTCCTATGTGACAATCGCTATTTATTCATTCATTTATGAAACCTGTATGTGCTGGGGTTCCTATATGTAATGCACAGTACATTTGGAACTGGGGATTCAATGGGCAAATAAAGAGAAATAAAGCATGACAATTAATGTGTTCTAGAGAAGCAATGGACAGTCAACACAAGTTAGGCTTTCCTTAATTTCTGGTGCTATACTGGACATGCAAAGAATTTTACTCCTCATCATCTGCCTATTTCTATATAACTTTGTTAAAGAACCTGCATTTGCCCTCTTCTTAGAAAGCCTATCTACAGAGCACCTGGACCAGGTGACCCCATAATGTAACCGCTGGACCACAGATATATTGATGGTCTAAGCCAGGACAATACATTTCCTTTTCCAGGAGCTTTAAATTTGAGCTCAGAATTGATTTTTGCCCTTTTTGGCACCTGGATTACCAGATGATAAAAAGCAGGAAGCTAGTCTCTGCTATGTTAATGAAGAATCAGAAAAATTACCACTTTCAAAAGAGAGAAAAGGCTAATACAGACCTGCAGAGAGAAATAAAGGACTGAAGAAAATAATCTTGGTTCTTAGCTGATTCCACTTTCTGGGAAGCTTAGCTACATCTCTAGTGTTTTTCTGATATATTTTCCAATTTGCTTAAGTTAAGTGAGCTTGCGTGCCTTACTACCAAATGACAACGTGATAGACATTTATCAGTCAATGGGGTGGTAAGTAATGGGCCCCTGGGAAAAATTGTGAAACATTAAGAACAGTGAAAATTCCTTCATTCAAAGCAGAGAGATGGTCTTACTTAAGAGAGTCAAAATGCTTAATAAATGCCCTTCTATTTTTTCTAAGCACACACTAACACTGCATTTTAAAGGAAAGAGTCTTAAAGAAAAGGTTTGTCGGCCCAAAGAACAATGGTATAGCATTGCAAATATAGAAATCTTCTGTGAACATAGCTATCTGTCTGTGAGCTGTCTTAAATTCTGAAACTGCTGAAAACCAGATTAAGAAATCAGCTAGGGAGACAGCTCTGAACCCTGATGGTTATGAGGTTCAGATCTCAGGGCCAGCTGATAGTGTGATGGTTGAGGCCCTGGACTTCCCACATGGCTGACTACAGTTCAAGTCCCAGACACAGCAACCTGAAAATCACAACAAATAAAAATGAGAGAGAAAGAGATTCAGATCTCATAGGGCCAATACAGTTTGAATCCCTGCACTGGTAGCTTATAAAACACACTAGGGATGGGTGTGTGTGTACCCAAAATGTTGATAAGAGGAGAAATGGAGGAGAAGGGATAGCAGTGTGATTATGCCCCGTGGGGAGAGGGGTGATTTCACTTTCTCTTTCTTTCTCTCACAATTACATACATTCTAGAAATTAAAAAGAAAAAAAAAAAGAAAAGATGAAAACAGCTAGGCCCTACTGCTTCTGTGTGATCTGGAGATCTTGTAAGAAGGCTCTGGCTTCATGATCCAAGTCTACTTCAACATGCTGGTGGTAAGGTTTGGCAGGGGGATGATCACAGTGTGAAGATTTTGTGTACGGTGTCTGTCTATCTCTCAACAAATAGATAAATAGAATTTTTAAAAATCAACTAAATGTTGTGTTGAATTGCATCTGCTAAATTTTCTGGCCTCTTGCACATCTGTGGAATGGTTCAGCAAAAATCAGGATTCAGACTTTTGGAATGATATGAGGGAGAAGCTGCAGGTATGGAGCACACCACTTATACCATGTTATCTCTGTGAGAATTTTGTGCTGAATAAAATAGATAAGGCTCCCTGTGTAATGAGTCTTCAATGGTTAGAATTCAGTATGAGTCTGGGGATCTGGCATTACCCACATATCGTAAGAGCAAACTTTAGAACAGATCATTATTTTCCTGTCTCTGTTCATTCCATCATCCATTCATTTATTCATCAATCTCTTCATTCATTACTCTTCTTTAGAGCATTTAATGGGTTCTTGGCGCTCCCACAAGCATAGAGGATGCGATAGTGAATAAAGAATTTGCTTCACAGATCTGACGCTCAAATCGGAGAGAGATTTTAGATGCTAATATATTCTTCGAAGGAAATAAGTAATAGAATAGAAGGAACATGGAGGTGGAGGAGATAATACATTATGTAGAGTTGTCAGCAAAGTTCTCACTTGCCATGAAATAACTGAGCTGAGACCAAAAACTGAAGGAGAGAACATGCTAAAAAAAGAAGTAGCAAGTATGAAAACCCTGAGACAAAAAATACTACTGTGTTTAAGGAGCAGTAATAAAGTTCAGAGTAGCTACAGTCAAACGAAAAATGATGAATATTGTGAAAGATTAGAGCTGGACTATTACCAAAGTCAGATCATGTAGAGCTTTGTAGGTCATATTGGATTTTATTTCCATGGTTATTTCAAAGATATGGATGAACTGCAAGCAGAAGAGTGATACGAACTCATTTGAGCTTTAAAAAAGACCACCTGCTTTGAAGAAGAGGAATTTAAGTGGGACAAGAAAGGAAGTAGGTTTTACAATGTTCTAGGTGATAAGAAAGTGGCCTGGGGTACAGTGAAGATGCAAGAATGTCACCAGAACAGGTTGGATGGGGGTGTGAAGGAGAGGGAGAAAATTTCTGACTTTTATCTTTGTGGTTTGAGCACCAAGGCAGATATTGGTGTCATAAACTGAAATTAGGAAGTATGAAGGAAGAGCAAATTTGAGAGATGGATATCAAGAACTGAGATATAGTTGTGAAGGACTGGAAATGCCTATTAGCAACTTGAGTTTAAAGGTTGAAAAGACAATTAGATTTAAGGGTTTGAATCTAATGAGTGCATTTGGGATCAAAAAGTGGATTTTGGAGGGAGCCAGATGGTAATGCAACAGTACAACATGCTATTCTATAAGGGAAGGTTCTAGACTGGTGTCCAGAGATTTGAGTATGCCAGGCACACACATCCATGATCAAGGGCTAGCTAAGGCTTGAAAGGGATTACAGCATTAATATCTTGTTGGGAGTGAATTTCTGTCTTTCTCTTTCTCTGTCTCTCTATTTTTCTCATTCATGGAAGAAATAAATGGGCAAACTTTTTAAAAAAGAATGATTTTATTTAACTTTATTTATTTATTATTTATTTATGTTCAACTTGAGCAGAGAGCGAGAGAGAGAGAGAGCAAAAGAGAGAGAGCAAGGGAAAATGAGAAAGCAAGCTGCCAGGTCTGGGACTCAAACCGTGGTTGACCATGTGGCAGTTCAACACCCCTAATCACCATACCACCTACTGACCCCATGGATAAATTTTAAATTAAAAAAAAATCAACAAATAGATAATATTAAAGGCTAAGAGCATCACTGGATGAGAATATTTTGGTGAGTAAAGGTAGATAAGGTGTCTAGGATTATGCTCTCAGTCACTAAAATGTTTTTAGTCAGGAAGTATAGGAGAAGCCAGCAAGAGATACTGGGGAGTGTTACCCAGTCAGAGAAGACTAGACAAGACATGTATTTAAAGAAATGAGTGGTTAATTGTGGAGGAATTGCTGAGAGTTTGAAGAGATATAAGAAGTGAAGATAGAATTGATGAAATTATTTGACAAGGATACCATAAAGAGTCTGAATAAAGAAATTGAGGTCTAACTTGAGTAGTCTTTAAGACAGAAAAGGAGGAGAGATATTAAGGCAATATTTACAGACTGAAAAAACTTCCAGAGAATTTTTTGCTGAGAAGAGTTATAGGGGAAATTCAAAAGAGCCTCTTATTTTTAAGATAAATGGAATTAAGAAAGTAAATTTGTATTTGGATGGGAATAATCTGGGAGTGAAAAGGAAACCAGTGTTGCTGAAAGAGGAGAATAACGGCAGAGGTGAAGACCTAGGGAAGGAGGGGAGGGATAGGAGCTGGTGCAGCACTGTCAGTGGAAACAGAAAATGAACCACATACGTAATTTAACACTTCCTGTATTCACACTAGAGACTTCCAAAGACATGGGGAACATTTTAATCCCATACTTTATTTATCCCAATGTGTCCCAAATATTACAATTTCAACATGCTTTTGTGTGAAATTATTGAATTATTTATTCATTTTATCATATGAAGTCTTTGAATATTTTATATTCAGAGTGTGGATTTTATACTTATAACCCATATCAGTCTGAATTAGTTAAGTGTAAATGCTCAATAAAACATAAGTAGAGGGTTTGGCATCAGAGAAATGTGTGGAAATTATTGTGCAGGTGTTTTTTTTTTTCTTTTTTGAGAGATTTTCGCTATAGGGCGCATGCACTCGCCAGACAGAGAGAGAGAGAGATAGAGACAGAAAGCGAGAAATCAGCCCCCAGGGGAGATGGTCACGCCGCAATCCCGTCTCCTCCATTCTCCTCTCGGGATCTTGGGTACGCACACACACATGCACGGCGTATTTTAAGCCACCGGGTCCAGGACGCGAACCGCGGTCGACTACATGGGAGTCCAGTGACATAGCCATTACGCTAACTGCTGGTTCCTGAGAAATGCGTGGAAATTAAATCCATTGTAACATAAGGTAAGAAAAAAATAACTGTGTGTGAATGAGAGAGAGAGAGAAAGAGAGAGAAGAGCTGTATTTTGTGGCAGAAATTTTAGGTAGTTTTCATTTGACCGTGTATGTTTTTAAATGACATGTGAGAAGTGTTCGACATTTTAAGAGAAGAGGACAAGGAAGAGGTGTTGTGATGTTGCAAGGTGACTATTTTGGAAAATGGAAAGATGAGTCTATTAGTTTCATTAGCTTCAAAACTTTGAAAATGGGGAAAGTCCTAACTCAAGTTTACACTTAGTGCCAGAAGCCTAGTAGTAGTGGCCAGATTTGACCACTTCATAGTCTTAGCAAATCATGGAGAAGTAGAATCTGGTAAGATTCCTGCATAGAGCTCGGATAACATTCCCTGTCACAGGAGAAAGAAAAAATTCAGATATGATGAACAGGAGCCAGTGCTTGAACACAAATTACCACAGCCCCTCTTGTTCTCTGGGTCCATTACTAGGCATAATGGAATCATTTGGAAAAGGCTGACAACTTTCTACTACGTGAACAGAAAAGTGGAAGAACCTTCTTGGCAGAAAAAGTGAATTAAGCATATATACAAGGAGGCAGTAAGGAGAGACCAACAAATCCAGAAAGACTGAATAATTTTGGTCCTGATGACTAGTTCTTTATTTATTTTAAATTTCTTTATTTTGATTACTAGTTCTAATATGTTTTCTTGTATGCTGCTTTCCTTTGCTTTGGGTTCTAAGACATAGGTTTTATCCTACTACTAAATAAGTCACTCCCTTTTTATTATCTTACTTTTGTTATTTCTGTGATTTGCAGCCCAGCCTCCCTTATCTGTAGAGATAACGAGATCGTGAATTCATGTGGATTCAGATGCTCATTGTAAAGGACTGGATTATAAGAGTGCAGCCCTTTCCAATAGACATAATGTGATCTAGTGGAAGGAGCTGAGAGGAGAGGTCTGATTTGAGGTTATGGAATAAAACAAATACATAATGACTACTTTTTTATTGTATATTTCCCAAATTATATATTACTGTTTTTTAAGTTTGGTTCTTTTATAAGAGAAACAGAGAGAGAGAGAGAGAGAGAGACAGAGACAGAGAGAGAGGAACACAAGCACCTTCAACAAGGTTTTATGCCACAGTCCCCAACCCACTGCCTTGACCCCCATACTCAGCCTTCGCAGTTGGCCAGGATTGTGGGTGTATGTGCCTGGTATGTACAAGTTTACCAGCAGATCAAATCTATGATCGCCAATATGGATCCAGCAGTGAATTATCACTGAGCTACAAAGTCAGTGCTATATTAATATTTCAGAAAAAGAAAAAAATACCAAAGGCAACATAAGAAAGAAAAACCCACCAATAATTCCAATAAACAGAATTGATTTCTGTTTCCTTTTTGGAATATGCTCTGCTGAATTGAGTACAAATATATCTCTAGTCATTGAATAGTGTCTTTTTCACAAATATGAAAGAAAATACATTTTAATTAATGTAGACACATATCCCTGTAAAGAACTTTTCTCATTCTTCTACACTCCTTTGTTCTATTTCCTTCTTTATTTCATTTTCAAAGAGAATTATTATTCAATCTTTGTTCCTTGAACTTTCTTCATTGCAGCTCTTCAAAATACCATGGAAATGTTGGCATCCTCTTGGAATCTCAGTTAGAAATTACACTTAGGCTCTTAGAATTGCTATCCTGCACAGAGATAGGGCTGTTGCTGTCCTAAAGATTTCCAGACTAATCACATTTTTAATTTCTTCAGCATTGAGCAGTGCCTCCCTGGGAGCTTTTTCAATGCCTCTGCTTAGAAACAACCTCTGGAACTTGAGACCAGCTCAACAGAACTGTCACTGTAATAGCAACAACCTAAATAGAACCTTGGAAAAGAAGAAAGACAGCTTTGGAGCATTTACACATGGTTTCTACCTTCTTCTGGGTAAAAGAATGAGTCCAGGGCATTATCTGTTGACAAAATAGCATCCTGTGAAGCTGGAGTAAAATAACAGAGACTTCTGAAAACAGTAGGAAAATGAGCCTCAATTTTGAGGTCCTTACTTTTGACAGCTCCAATGGTTATGTGATAACAGGAGAAATTTTCCCTAGACTTAACACCATGATGAACATGGACTGCAGGGTCTTTTTAGAATAAGCTAATTTCTGCTTCTACAATGAGCTAAATTATGCTACCTAGTACTCAGCCCAGAGAGAAATTTGTTTTGTTCTTTATTAGATTGAACCTCTCTTGATACTTGGGGTGAGTCTGTAGGGGAGCGATGAGACTATATGTGTCTGCTTCTTCAATTTAGGAATTCTTGCTGAATATGTAATTGGGAAGCTGGGATAGGTTTTTACAAAAGCTATATACATTACATATGAAGCCAGGGATGTTTTTCTCATCTGCCTCTTTCATCAGCTAGCTTTTTTACTCTCAAACTTGTACACATGTCAAAACAGCACAGTGTATGCCAAATCATCCACATTTGTTTTCCATTTAGCAAAGATTCATCTACAGGTAATAGTTTATGGTGTGTTACATGCTATTTTCTTTCCTCTTACCCTGAATGCATTCCTTATGTCTTTGACAAATAAAAATACTAACTTCAATTTACTGAACATCTATGTTATTGTATTGTTACTAGACTATTTCATTAGATCAGAAGCCATTTTGCTTGTTCCTGATTAAGTACCAATATTTGATGCCTCAAGTATTGATGGTCAGCCCTTAGAGGGTTCTCTCCAAGTATACATTGAGTGAAAAAATTATTTGCATTCATGTGTTGAGATACTGTGATATTAATAGATATTACGCTGATCATTTTGTAAAAAGGGAATTCATCCCTCAGTAAGTTAAATAACTACTCAAAAGTCATATAATCAATGAGTAAGAGAAGAACTGGGCTTCGAATCCAGGTTTGTTACTTTCCATCATCCTTCCAACCCATTCCGCCATGTTTCCTCAAGTGTAGTGCTGCCATGTAAGTCAACTACCTTTCCTGATGGGTTTTCATTGTTAACTACATGCCTTATAGTCTTTAAGGGAGTTGAGCACAGGCTATCTTTACCATTCAAAATGTAGAGTGAGTGATGGGACCAGCAGTTAGTGTAAGGGCTATGTCGCTGGACTCCCATGTAGTCAAAGGCGGTTTGAGTCCTGGACCTGGCAGCTTAAACTCATGCCGGGCACGTGTGTGTGCATGCCCAAGATCCGAAGAGGAGAATGTATTGCGGCGTGGCCATCCCTCCTGGGGGGTAATTTCTCACTTTCTGGCGAGCGCACACGTCCTATAGCGAAAACCTCTCCAAAAAAAAGAAAAATAAATAAAACGTAGAGTGAGTGAGATATTTACTGATTTTTCTCACTTTGTTACTCAGATATGCAAAGGAAATTTCATCTTTAATGTGTTAGCTTAGTTGTTTTGATTCAGGTTTGCTTCAGAAGCTGAGTCAATTAATTCCTTTTTGCCCATGATTCTCCAGTAAGTAAACACATCCTGTTACTCTTTTCACATCATCCTGCTCTAAGAACCTACTTTCTATGTACTATTAGTGTGTAGACCTCCATAAGTTTCCATAATAGTAACAGGGTCTGACCTACAATCTTTTTTGGAAGATAACATAAACTGCCACTTTTTTTGTGTGTGTTGTTGTCATAGGGAATATGTGTTTGCCAGAGAGAGAGAGAGGGAAAGTGAGAGAATCACTCCTCGGGGGGGACGGCCATAACACAATTCTTTCTTTTCCAGTCTTCTCTTGGTGTTTTGGGCACACACGCACACACACCTAATATGCTGGATCGAGAACTTGAACTGTGGTTGACCATGTACGAATCCAGCACCTTAACTACCTTGCCACCAGCTGGCCCTAACTCTTACTTTTTAGTTAGCCTAAAAGTTTTTTCTTTAGTTTTCTTTCTTTCTTTCTTTTTTTTAATTGTGAGGTTGCATGCATGAGAGAGAGAGAGAGAGAGAAACCACTCCAAATGAAGGCATGGTCACACTGCAATGTTTTTATCTTATTTTTCCATCCCATCAGGATTCTGGGGCATGCACACACTCGTACCTGGTGAGTTTTTCAAGCTACTGGGTCCAGGACCAATGCAAAATCTGGTTTTCAATGTATAGTGCTTAACTACTACATCACTGAGCCAGACCTACTCTTTCATTTGAAGTTCATAGAATCAATGTCATGAAAAAGTAATAGCAAAATACTCTAGACACCTAGATATTGGAGTCCTCACCTGTCTGGTTACATCTCACTTTTCTCTGTTGAATTCCTACATTACTTAAATTAATTCTGTTTCCCTTCAGGCCTTTTGAATCTCCCCCATATCACTTATGTGTATCTTTTCTCAGTCCTACCTCATTTTCATGTTATTTTTTGTTTTGTTCATTGTCACTACTCTCTGTCCTCCCCCTTTTCTGGAAGTCTTCTTTCAAAAACGCATTAGTTCTGTGGACCAGCAGTTAGCGTAATGGCTATGTTGCTGGACTTCCATGTAGTTGACCGCGGTTCGTGTCCTGGACCCAGTGGCTTAAAACTCACGCCAGGCGCGTGTGCGTGCATGCCCCAGATCCTGAGAGGAGAATGAGAAGAAGGGATTGTGGTGTGGCCATACCCCCTGGGGGGTGATTTCTTGCTTTCTATCTCTCTGTCTCTCTCTCTGTCTGTCTGGTGAGCACATGCACCCTATGGCAAAAAAAAAAAAAAACAAAAAAACAAAAAAAAAAACCTCTCCAAAAAAAAAAACAAAAAACGCATTAGTTCTCTTTTTTTCCTATATATTTAATTTATTGCTTGGAGAATATCTTCGGCATGACAAAAATGCTTCTGGTAATTTCTCCACTGACACAAAATATAACACCACCAATATGAGAGCAAAACACATGCACACAGATGTATACACATACGTAGATTTTGTGTGAAAAAGATATTAGTAGGAATGTATGTGCAGCTTATTTCTTAGGTATTTTGTTCTTATTTTATTTATATTTTAATTTTTGCCTAGTCTTACTAAAAATAAAATTTTAAATCATTATGTCATTGTTTTTTTTTTTTTTTTGGGGTGTGCATGTGTGTAATGCTTTCATCTCTCTCTCTCACTTTCCCTTTTTTCTTCTCCTAGGACAGCTTAGACTATCTAAAATGTATATATTTTGTTCAAAGAATTAGAATTCTGCTGCATTTTATGTCCCCAGGAGTCAGGAAGAGAATCACTTGCTATTCTGGTATTTTCATTAAGGTGAATATGCCAAACTGAGAGAAACATTAATTTTGATAATCTAGTTTATATTTGCCTGACAGCATGTTCTAATTTTATCCCACTTCTCCAGATATCACTTTCTTTCTTTCTTTCTTTCTTTTTTTTTGGCAAAGAGATTATGAGGGTGCTGAGATTCTAAGGACTGGGGAAAATTAAATAACTAATTTGCTCATTTGATGAGTGGTATGAATATCAGTGCTTCTCACATTTGGCACTAAGCATATTTTTGAATACCAATTCAAATTCGCTCAGCTGTTGGGCATTAGCTGCCTGCTCAGGAATTTTGCCAGCTACAGGTTAGAGCAAAATCTCTGAACTTGGAGTACCTCATATTATTCCAATGGAAAACCCTGCAGCCTGGGACTGACATAGTCATTAGGAGAAATTCAAAGCACCATTGAGAAGAGATTTAAGATATCTGGGACATCCTGGGGACTTTCATCAATTCTTCTATGTCCCAGGACATAGGAATATTTCCATCATGACTTCAGATTGACCTATACATTTTAATGATGAGGGGCCAGCAGGTGATGAGGTGGTTGGTGTGCTGGACTCCAACACGGCTGACCATGGTTAGAGTCCTGGAACTTGTGGCTTGCTTTCTCATTTTTCCTCTCTCTCGTCAAGTTAAATAATAATAATAATAAATAAAATTAAATAAGTAACTTTTTTTTTTAGAGAGAGATTTTTCCTGCAAGGCATGTGATCACCAGAGAAACAGAGAGAGAGAGAGAGACAAAAAGCAAGAAATCACC
This sequence comes from Tupaia belangeri chinensis, assembly GCF_000334495.1. Lineage (NCBI taxonomy): Eukaryota > Metazoa > Chordata > Mammalia > Scandentia > Tupaiidae > Tupaia > Tupaia belangeri. The sequence goes on from NW_006159564.1 coordinate 3,523,785, forward strand.
CACCAGGTGGGATGGCCACACCACAATCCTTTCTCCACAATTCTCCTCTTGGGATTTTGGGTACTCATGCACGCACACCCAGCATGAGTTTCAAGTTGCTTGGTCCGGAACCAGAACTGTGGTGGATTATGTGGGAGTCCAGCAACACACTCATTTTGCCATCTGCTGGTCCCAACAAATAAATCTTTTTAAAAAAATGATGAAGCCACTCAAATTTCTCTTATTTCACTCAATGTTCTGCTGTGTTTTCCCTTCTTACCTATAGTTACAAATTTTTTCCTAATATGTTGTCACACTTTTCTTTGTTTAAATATTTGGAAAGGGCGAGTCTGTGTTTTAAATTTGACTTTGTTAGCTGAAGACAGATAGACCACAGTCTGAAGATGACTGCTAGTTGTGGCGTGCAGGGCATTCTGAGGGATGATTTGGGTGGAAATGGTGAAGAGTCTGAACTGAGGGTTGGAGCATCCTGGAAAGTGAAAGTTAAGTAGCTAAGAGGAAATAGTAGGCGAAGACATCACTGTCATTTTGCTTTCCTAGGCAGGAAACTAGGTATTCTTATCTCCATACCTTCATTTCCATCATATTTGATGATTTGTCGGTATCACTTTTAAATACGTCATGAACTTGTCCAATTGTTTTTATGTCCACTACCCCTATTCTTGTCAAGGCCCCCTCTTACCTTTGTGGAATCTTATAATGACATCCTAGCACTCCTAGTCTGTGTGTGCCTAGGAAAACAGTAATAAGAAAACACTTTCCATTCTTCAGTGCAATCTCTTGTTCAGTAAGAGTAACCCTTCGACAAGTGGAGCCGGGTGTGATGAATACTGTGGCACAGAGAACACCAGGGCTGGCCTCTTTCTGCAGCGATCTCCCTCTATCACAGTCAGGGTGAATTTTGTGAAAATGCAAACATATGTCATATCCCTGTGTTTTAAAGTATCTAAAAAAGCATTGCCCTTCAGATGAATGAAGATCTCCTCAACAGTGCCTCAGAACCCTCCCTATTCTTCACTCTCTTGCCTCTTCTCATCTCTTCATACTTTTAGGTTCTCTCTCTTAATGCTATTTTTCACTCCAAAGTTTTTTGAAAGCTTTCCTCTTTTCTGGAAAATCTCCCCTCCACCCATCTTACCCCTTCCTACTTAGGTCTCAGTTTAGATTTTTTTACCCGTGGGAAACATTACCTGATCTCCTGTCTAGGCTCCAGGACTCTACTCTGCTGCCATAGCAACCCATATCATCCCATCACAGCACTTGCATTCCATATTAGAGCTTGTTTACTCTTCTGTCTCTCTTGTCCCACAATAAGTTCTCTGTCTATTCAATTTAGTTGTCTCCCTAGGGACTACAAAATGCCTAGGCAAAGCACTTTTAAATAAATAAATCCACCTCACTTAATGTCATTGTTACTTGCTTTTTTTTTCTTCCTGGGAGTCCCTCGAATTAGTCCTTTCTCTTTACCGTCTTCCATCTATGTAGCTCAGGCTTCAATTATCCAAAGAGTGTCCAGACCACTCATTCCACTCATTTTACTTTTAATCTAGGGTGACTTAACCCATTCTGTACATCTCAGCTACAGTGATATCACCAAGGAGCAAATATGATCACACTATTCCATTACTTTAGAAAAGTAGTTGGGGGTTCTCCTTTCCTAGAACAAGAACTTCCAAATTACTGAATAGCATAATAAGCTTCTCCTCATTTACAGGTCACAATAACAATTGACAATAATAATAATTGTTATCCTAAATAATAATAATTGTTCCCCTAGATACTTTGGTAACCATAATTCTGGTACAAATAGCGCAAGATCATGGTTCATAATTCCTGATGCTAACAACAAACAAGACAGACTAACACCAACTAGAAAGTGTCTGGAAAGCAGATACCTCATCTGCAGTCAGTGTCAGCATGGGCACAGGTTTTGATTCTCCTCATTATTTGGTCCATATATCAGCTGCTGATATTTGTTCACATCCCTGCCATGATGACGGTCCAAACAAAAGAGGCTTTATTACCCTTATCCTTAGTAATGTTTACACACAATTAATCATACCTGAATGGGAAACTTACCCTCTGATTTACTAACTTTCATGGATCCTATACTTTTGAAGGACTAGAGGAACATTCATAGCAAATAAAGCACAGAAAAACCAACTAAAGGCAGGAAATACTCAGCTCAAGGTAGACTGCTAGTGTAATCTCTGAGAAACTTTAATAGACATAACTTTTTGTTTTTCATTTTTAGGAAAGTGGCAGTCTCAGTAATTTATGAAGCACTAGCCAGAAATTAACTATGCAAAAGCTTAACTCTCATAGGCTCTAACATAAGAAAGTGTACCACAATATAAAATATGTTTCCCAAATTGAAGCGAAGGTCAGAACATATTTCTGAGATCTGCATGGCTAACAAAAAGCTCATAAAGGAAGGTTGATTGCAAAGAAATAGTTTGTTAAAAAAAGAGTTCTGCTAGAGTTAGGATGAGAATAATTCTGCTAAACATACCAGTAGTCAAGTAGATTGTGAAATTGTTAGCCTGAGTCATTTTTCTTTCCATCACCTTTAAAGGTTCAAAAGGTTTGATTTAGTCCAAAAACTACTGGGGAAATGTCAAATTGCCCTTCAGTGTAGTTCAACAATCGCTGAGGCTTCTCATCTTAGAGAGAAATTTCCATTTCAAAAACACTTTTCTTATTTCTGATGGAAAGAAACATAGAGATCATGTATTTTAAAGTCTCATTTTCAGATGAATGCGTAGATATGCAGAGAATTTTAAAACTGGTTAGTTTTGATGCCGTAACTAAAGTGTATATGTGTGTGTGTGTGTGTGTGTATGTGTGTGTGTGTGTGTGTGTACATGTTTTTCAGAGAAATTATCCATATTCTCTGAATGGAACTATTTCTTTTTTTCTTTAGGCATTTTCACATCCAAAAAACAAACCATTAGTTAATATTAAGAGATTTTAAATAATTTAAAAAGAGACTGAAATGTGCTTAGTCTTTTTTGGCGAATCTTTTATAGAAAGAGAAATCTTTGTTTTTTACCTATTAATTTTGGATGAAGAGGGTTGAAATATTCAAAATACTTGCTTTTCTTTTTTTTAAAGGTTATCACTTTGTTTCATCATTATTATTTATTGCAGGGTGTGTGCAGTCACTGGAGCAAGACAGAAAAAAGAAGAGAAAGGAGGGAAGTGTGAAAGCATCATAACCCCTTCTCCTCGAGATTTGGTATATCCACGCACACAGGCATGGTGATTTTTCTAAGCCCCAGGTCCAAGACTCTAGTTGACCATTTGGTATCCAGTATCCTTAACTACCATGCCATCAGCTGGACTTCAAAATACTTGTTTTAAGGTAACAATCTTTTTTTATTTTTGGAGAGGTTTTCACTACAGGGCGTGTGCGCTCGCCAGACAGAGAGAGAGAGACAGAAAGCGAGAAATCACCCCCCAGGGGGATGGCCATGCCGCAGTCCCTTCTCCTCTGTTCTCCTCTCGGGATCTTGGGCATGCACGCACACACACCTGGCGTGAGTTTTAAGCCACCCGGTCCCGGACGTGAACCGCGGTCGACTACATGGGAGTCCAGCGACATAGCCATTACGCTAACTGCTGGTCCCTTAAGGTAACAATCTTGACATGAATTTTGGAATGCAACCATTTTACTATATTTTACAATGCAAAACTTAGCTTAAAAAACTTTCAGTTATCAGGGCCAGCAGCTGGAGTGGTGCTTAAGGATGCTGAACTCCCACATGGCCAATTGCAGTTTGAGTCCCGGACCTGGTGAGTTGCTTTCTTACTTTCTTTCTCTCTCTCAGTCCCTCTCTGGTCAAATCAAAACAATAATTAAAGCTAAATAAAGTAATTCTTAAAACAAAGTTCAGTTATTATTATGGTTTAAAAATAAAATTGTTCTTTATAGTATTTAAACTATTAATAAATTCTTATCATCTGATTTTCTTTTCTGTTTAATTGAAAACAATTCACTATGTTCTATCTTTATAAAATCTCTTTTTTACCGAGAATTTTAAAATACATTAAAAAATAATTTACCAGCAAGTGCGTGTGTTTGAGAGAGAGAGAGAGAGAGAGAGAGAGAGAAAGAGAGAGAAAGAGATTCTTTTGAAATTTTGAGCATGTGCACACACATGTATTTTTCAAGCCACCAGGTCTTGGAGTCAAACTGCATAGTCAGCCAAGTGGTTCCAGTTTCAGTAACTATCATGCCACCAGTTGATACTAAAAATATACTTTAAAAGTTATTTATTGGGACCAGCAGATGGTGTGGTGGTTAAGGTGCTAGACTCCCACATGACTAACTGTGGTTCAAGTCCTAGATGTGGTGGTTTGCTTTCTCACTTTCCTTTTCTTTCTCTTAACTCTCTCTCTCTGGAGAGCGCATGTGCCCTATAGCAAATTAAATAATGATAATAACAATAATTAAAATTAAATCACAAATTTTTAAATTATTTATTTATCTCACCATAAGAAGAAAGAAAGAGAGACAAGTACTCCCATTAGGCTCCTCTTGCTGCAATCTGTCTTCATTCCCAGCTGACTCGATCATAGGCACAAGCCTGTCATGCTCAGAGAGGTCCCAGAATAAGAACCGGGGACCTTTCCTGTATTAAACCAGTTAGTTACCACTGCACCATCACCTGACCCTAATAATGTTTTATCAGCCGTGCTCACAGTAGAGTTTCCCTTTAAACAATCAATATGATGCACTCAAATCTAGAGGTATATTGTATTTTCTTTTTCAAGTGCTGTCTTCTACAGACATGGCATTTCATTTCATTTCATACTTTTAGCCTACAAAATTGTATTTAGAGAAAGCTTTTATGTAGAACCTCAAATGCAGTTTTTTTTTTTGTTTGAAAAGAACACGAGACAAGGCAATAACACCTTCAAAGAAGATAAGCCATGGGGTTGTGGACAGTGGCATAGTGGTAAAGCATTATATTCTGCAAGGCTGAATCATAAAGGAAGATTCTGGGTTAGCATTTGGAGACCTTCCTAAGTACATTGGGCAGGTGCTTATCCTTGATCCAGGTGCTTATCCTTGATCCAGGTCCAGGGATAGTTGAAGCTGAGGATGGATTGGCATCGAGACACTATTAGGGTTGCTGACTCTCTCTCTTTCTGTCTCTTTTGCTCATGGAAGAAATAAACTTCTTAAGACAAGAAGATAAGCCAGAAATTAAGAAACAATAAACAAAACAATATCAACCAATATCAACCATAAATCAAACCTATAGTCCTGGTCAGTCTGTGTTAGGCATGGGAGGGTAAAGAGAGCGTTATTGGGAGATATTAGAGGACTTCATGGAATACATAGTTTTAGGTCTGAGCTTACAAGGATGACTAAGTGGAGCATATGAGGGCAGCACGAGGGCATCATGAGAGCAAAAGATATCTTCTGTCCAAAGCTACGAAGATTAGGAAGCATGTAGTATGACTAATGGTTTCTATTGGGGGAAAGGAAGATGAGATGAGGCACATTTTTACCCTAGACTTAAAATATAGGAAGAATTATGTGCCTTTTAAAAAAATATATATTTAAGAGAGATTTTTGCTGTAAGGTGCCTGTGCACACTGGAGAGGAGAGAAACAGACAGACCAAAAGCAAGAGATCACCTCCCGGGGTGGGGGGGTGGCCACACCTCATACCGCAATTCCTTCTCCTCCAATCTCCTTTTGGCATTCTGGGCATGCACGCAAAAGCCTCCAGCATGAGTTTCAAGCCGCCAGGACTGGGACTCCTACAGCGATTGACTACGTGAGAGTCCAGCAATATAATCATATGCCATCTGCTCATGCCTTTCTTTCTAAAATGGTAGTCTAAGTGATTCACCATTCACATTTTATCCAATACAGTCTTTAAAATTTCATGGAAAATCTATATTATGAAAAAACTATGCATGGCTCTTTTCTTTTTTTTTTTTAGAAGTTTTTGCTATAGGGCACGTGTGCTCGCCAGACAGAGGATAGAAAGTGAGAAATCACCCCCCAGGGGGGATGGCCACGCCGCAATCCCTTCTCCTCCGTTCTCCTCTCGGGATCTTGGGCACACATGCACACGCACCCGGTGTGAGTTTTAAGCCACCGGGTCCGGGACGCAAACTGCGGTCGACCACATGGGAGTCCAGCGACATAGCCATTACGCTAACTGCTGGTCCCTATGCATGGATCTTTAAAAAAGTTTTGCACCCAAACCAATTCACTTTGTTGTTGTTGTTGTTGTTTTTTCTCACAAACCTTTTGCAGTACCTTTTCTCCCCAAGGTTTTCTACTCTTTGTGTGGGTCAGAAGACATTGTAACTATTTCTATAAGGAAAGACTCTGTCTCTCACTTACTGGAATTTTATAACTAAAGGATGAATAGTTGGGCCAGCAGATGGTATATTTGTTAAGGTGCTGGACTCCCATGTGGTCCACCATGGTTGGAGTTTGGTACCCAGTGGCTTGAAACTCACACCAGGCACATGTGTGTGCATGTCCAAAATCCTGAGAGGAGAATGGAAGAGAAGGGACTGTGGTGCAGTGAGAAATCACTTTCTGTCTCTCTGTCTCTTTCTCTCTGGCAAGTGCATGCATCCCTATAGCAAAAATCTCTCCCCTCTCCCCCCAAGAAAAACAGATGCATAACTCCTAAGCACTATAGAGCAGTGCTACTTTAGGTGTGTTTTGGACCATTTTAAACTGCTGGGAACTAGTCAACAACAACAACAACAGCAACAAAGTATAGATTTTTAGAGTAAGGGCTTAAATATTTTTTTTATGATGATATAATATTACCTTGGCATCTCCTATGATTTGAATGATGTTGTCTTCACCAACATTCATTTTGAAAGTTAATCCCAATGCAACATTATTAAGAGGAGCAGCCTTTTGAGTGCTAATTAAGTCATGAGGACTCCCTTCCCATGAATAGAACTAGAACTTTATAAAAGTGATCAAGTTTGAAGGGAGCATTCTTGTCCTTCTGTCTCTTCTGTCAGGTGAGACAGAGTCCATTCTTTTTGGAGGATGCAAGAACAAAGTGTTATTTTAGAAGCAAAGGTACCAGTGCTGTTTGTACCTTCATCTGAGACTTCCCAGCCTTTGGAGACATGAAAAAAAATAATTTCTACTCTTCATAAATTACCAGATGTTTTGTAATAAAAACATAAACTAAGACAGCATACCAGCCAGTGATTGCTAGACTTGTTCTGCTAAAGAGTCTGTAGTGAAGTTCAGTGTGTTGAATTCCTGTGCTGGATCAAGGATGGCAAAAGCTACATTTTGATTATGCTTGGGAACTACATGCCAGCTCGTGATGCATTAGAAATAACAAAACAGGGACCAGCAGCTGGTGTAATGATTACGTTGCTGGACTCCCACATAGTCTACAGTGGTTCGAGTTCCAGATCTGGCAGCTTAAAACTCATCCCACGCATGTGTTCATGCCTGCCCAAGATCCTGGGAGGAGAATGGAGGAGAGGGGATTAAGGCATGGCCATCCTCCCTGGGGGAAGATTTCTTGTTTTCTTTCCCTCTCTCTCTCCTTCTCTCTCTCTCTGTTTCTCCAGCAAGCATATGCGTCCTAAAGCAAAAATCTCTCTCTTAAAAACAACAACAACAGTTAACAACAAAACAAAACAAACAAAAAAAAGATGGGACCAGCAGGTGACATGGTGGTTAAAATGCTAGACACTCCCACATGGCCGGCCATGGTTCAAGTCCCGGACCTAGTGACTTGCTCTCTCACTTTCCCTCTCTCTCTTGCTCTCTGGTCAAATTAAAATAAAAGAATGAATAAATAAAATTAAATACATAATTCTAAAAAAGAGAGAGAAATAACAGAGTAAAACAAAATAGATTTTGTCAATACAGAGAGCTAAATAAGCACTTCATCTTTTCTCTCAGCAAATCTTTATTTCATTCTTACTGTATGCTATTTTCTGATTATGGAGTGGTGTATTTCATCCACAGAATTTGCTAAGAGACTTATTTTCAGTTTTCATTCTAAACTCAGGTACTTTTGGAAACTAAGAATCAGGTGGTGTGGTCCTGATAAATACATCAGCAATATGCTCATAACAATGATAAACGTGTTGAACACATGCTATGTGCCATGCACTATTCTAAGCACTTTACAAATATCCATTCACTGTATGTCAGGATCCAGACAGGAAAATAGTCATCACACTAGGTGTTTGAGTAGAAGTGATTTAATCTCATTTAGAAAATTGTCTATGCAGATATTGAAGAGCTGAGACAGCAAAAAGGAAATGCTCATAAGCAATAACTGCATGAACCAGCTACATATGTATCACTCTCACAGTTGGGAGAACATAGAGGTGGAGGTTACTAGGATCTGGTAGATAACAGGGAGGTTGCTCAGCCTTTTGATAAGACCTGTCACTTGCTTGCAGCTGACATCTTTTTTTGTTTGTTCCTTTGTGTGTGTGTGTGTGTGTGTGTGTGTGTGTGTGTGTGTGTGTGTGTGTGTGAGAGAGAGAGAGTGATTTTTTTTTAAATTTTTCTCTTTTTAATTTATATTTGTTTATTTACATTCATTCACTATACATCATTACTGCATACAAAATGAGATTTTCCACCCAGAATACACTTTATATTGGCTCAATCAAGCACATGAGCATATGAGTTATCGTCAACAAATCATTTTCCATTTCTTGTTTCGTGTATATTTTGCTTTTTTCCTCCATCCTTGATTCCCTATCTCTCACCCTCTGCCATGTAGAACCATCCTCTCATACTGTCTCTGGTATCCATGGTTGCTTTCTATGCCTTTTCCCCCTACATTTTATTGATTCGCAAAAGATCTTAATTAATCTAAGTATTTTCTTTTTTCTTTCTTTCTTTATTTTTATTTCATTTTCTTTTATACATTCAATCACATTATTTGGCTTACAAAATGGGTATTTCAACAGGTGAACATTTCTCCCTAATACAGTTGATAAAACTATAAAATATCTTCAACAAATAATACCACATTTCTTTGTCCCATTAATACTTTGCCTCCCTATTTTTCTTCTAAATTTCCTTACTCAGACCCTACTCTTTCACGCACACTGTATCTGGTATTTACATCCATATACTGTGTTTCTATATCTTTTAGTCAATCAGTTTCAGTCATAGAGTGTGGACGCTCAGTATATATTAAGTGGGGACATACAGTGCCTCTCCTTCATAACCTGGCTTGCTTCACTCAGCAGTAAATCTTCCATATTCATCCATGGCTTTTCTGTCAAAAGCCATGTTTTATTTATTTATTTATTTATTTTTGGCTGAATATTATTCCACAGAGTATATGTGCCATAGTTTTTCAATTCATTCATCTGTTCATGGGCATTTGGGTTGGTTCCAAGTCTTGGTAATTTTGAATAGTTGCCGCAATAAACATCGATGTGCAAACACTTTTCCGATTAAGAATTCTTCTGTCCTTTGGGTAGATACCTAGGAATGGGATTGCTGTGTCGCAACCCAGGGGACAGTCGAACAGGTTTCCTGAGGGAAGGAGTGAGAGAGGGGACGAACGACAGGCCGTGTTACAACACGGAGACGACCCAGTGTTACACCTCTTCAGGGTCATCCGTTTATTGTGGGCAGTACTACTAATTTTCCCATCTTTTTATAGGTTTGATTGTCTTTCTTCCTAACAGCTGCCTGAGTTCCTTGTGAATTCTGGTATCAGTCCCTTATCTGACCCATAGTTTACAAAAATATTTTCCCATTCTGAGGGCTATCTATTCACAGTAATTACTGTGTCTTTTGCCATGCAGAAACTTCTTAGCCTGATGTAATCCCACTTGTCTGTTTTGGGGATTATTGACTGTGCTCTGGGGGTTTTATTTAAGAAGTCTTTGCCTACCCCAATGTCTTCCAGAGTTTCCCCAGTGTTTTCCAAGAGCAGTTTTATAGTTTGAGGTCTGAGATTTAGATCTTTGATCCATCTTGACTTGATTTTTGTCAGAGGTGAGAGGTAGGGGTTCAGATTCATCTTTCTGCAAGTGGAAATCCAGTTTTTCCAGCACCATTTGCTGAAGAGGTTTTCCTTTTCCCACTGGATTGACTGGTACCCCTCTTCAAAAATCAGTTGACTATATGCTTGGAACTTTATTTCTGGGGACTCTATTCTGTTCCATTGGTACACATGTCTGTTTCTGTGCCAGTACCAAGCTGTTTTGATTACCACTGCTTTGTAGTATATTTTGGGGTCAGGGAGGGAGGTGCCGGCCACTCCACTCTTCTTGTGCAGAATTGCTTTGGCAATAGGGGTCTTTTATGATTCTAGACAAATTTTATGATCGTCTTTCTTAGATGTGTGAAGAATGTGTCTGGTACTTTGATTGGCATTGCATTAAATATGTAGATTAATTTGAGTAGACTTGCCATTTTGGTTATATTAATTCTTCCCATTCAGGAACATGGGATATCCTTCCATTTTTTTGTGTCATTTTCAATTTCTTTACAAGAACAATCAAATTATTTCTTCTAACAGGCTTATTATTTCCTCTTCAGATTGTTTTGGTTAATCTACTTTATGTTAACTTTTTCAAATATATTAGAA
>NW_006159564.1:3534547-3563879 GCF_000334495.1 Tupaia belangeri chinensis
ATGACCATATGGTTTTTATCTTTCTTCCTGTTAATATGATGTATTACATTTATGGTTTTGTGTATGTTGAACCAACCTTGCATTCCTGGAAGAAACCCTATCTGATCATGATGTATAATCTTTTTTGTAAGTTGTTGGATATGATATGCTAGTATCTTGTTGAGAATCTTTGCATCTATATTCATCAGGGGTATTGGTCTGTAGTTTTCCTTCCTTGTTATGATTCTATCTGTTTTAAGGATAAGGGTGATAGAGGCTTCATAGAATGAATTCGGGAGAGATTCACCCTTTTGGATCTTTAGAAATAACTTGAGCAGAATGGGGGTTAACTCTTCTTTGAAAGTTTCATAGAATTCAGAGGTGAATCCATCAGGGCCCGGGCTTTTCTTTGTTGGGAGGTTATTTATTACTGCCTCAATTTCCTGGCTTGTTATGTGCCTATTCAGACTTCTTCTATCCTCCTGGCTCAATCTTAGTAGATTTTATGTGCCCAGGAATTTGTCCATCTCATTCGGATTGTCTTGTTTCTTGGCATACAGATGTTCATAGTATCTTTTAATAATGTTTTGTATTTCTACTATGTCTGTTGTTCTTTTGACTGCTTCATTGCACATCTGATTCACCTGGTTCCTTTCTCTCTTCTTCTTAGTAAGTCTTGCTAATGGTGTATTGATTTTGCTAATCTTTTCAAAGAACCAGCTTCTACTTTCATTTATTTTCTGTATAGTTTGTTTATTTTCTATTTCATTTATTTCTGCTCATATCTTTATTACTTCCTTTCTCCTGGAGTTTTTTGGATTTTTTGCTGTTGCTTTTCCAGTCACGATGTTCGGTGATCCATTTGGCTTCTTTCCATCTTCTTCTTATGTGCACTAATTGCTTTGAACTTTCCTCTTATGACTGCCTTTGCAGTGTCCCAAAGATTATGGAGACATGTCCTCATTGTCATTGGCTTCCATGAATCTTTTGATTTCAGTATATTTCTTCAGTAGTTGTGAAGTCATTCAGGAGTAGGTTGTTTAGTTTCCATGTATTTGAGTATTTTTGAGGATTTCTCTTGAAATTAAACTCAAGTTTATTTCCACCATGGTTGGAGAAGATGCTGGATATAGTTTCTATGCCTTTGTATCTGTGGAGGCTTGCTTCGTGCCCTATCATATGGTCAGTCTTTGAAAAGGTTCTATGTGGGGGTTGAGAAAAAAGTATGTCTCATGGTTTTTGGGTGGAAAGTTCTATAGATGTCTGTTAATTCCATTTGATTTATGGTATCATTTGAATCCTTTATCTCTTTACCTTCTTTTTGCCTGGATGATCTATCCAGAGAGGATGGTGGGGTGTGAAGTCTCTGAAGATAGTTTTTATGCCTTTGAATCTGTAGAGAATTGCTTTGTGCCCTATGATATGGTCAGTCTTCAAGAAGGTTTCATGTGTGAGTGAGAAAAAAGCCTTTTCTTTCTCCTCTTACTTTCTAATATCTGTCTTGTGCCTCTCATTGGTAGAACCTAACAAGATAATCACTGAACAAAGAGTTTGAGAAATGCCATTTGGAGAATCCTTCCCCAGTATCATAGAATGCAAAAAAGTAATAATTAGGAATGATTCATTTGGCTATTGATAAAACCTTGCAGATCAAACAATAGAAGAGTGAATTTGAGCTGAGAGACAATAGACTAATAACAAATACATTCACTTAACCTCAAATAATCCTGTGATTAGGTACAATTATTATCTGTATTTACTTTTCTTTTTTTTTTTTTTTTTTGGAGAGGTTTTCGCTATAGGGCGCGTGCGCTTGCCAGACAGACAGAGAGAGACATAGAGACAGAAAGCAAGAAATCACCCCCCAGGGGGGATGGTCATGCTGCAATCCCTTCTCCTCCATTCTCCTCTCTGGATCTTGGGCATGCACGCACACGCGCCCAGCGTGAGTTTTAAGCCACCGGGTCTGGGACATGAACCACGATCAACTACATGGGAGTCCAGCGACATAGCCATTACGCTAACTGCTGGTTCCCTTATCTGTATTTTAAAAGAAATAAACCAAGGGCCACAGATTTCAAGTTTGTTCAAAACTAACTGGTATCAGTGTAGATAGGAACCAAATGAGCCCAAAATTCATGTTCCAACCTCTAGTATTTCCTACCCCATCCTTCCCCACAGTGATTGCCCTTTCCAACAAAATATTTCAGTGAGGCAGAGGCTGTCAAAAGCCTGTGAGAATAATTCAATTAAATCCAGAGGGCCAGGACAGGCAGGCCAAAACTAAGAATGTAAACATGAGTTATCCAAAATCACCTGGTATCAGAAATAGATATGAACCAAGAGAATCTGACTCTAGAGCCTACTCCTGCCCTTTGTGCAATACCATTGCTGCTGCTGCTTCTTTTTCTTTTCTTTCTTTTTTTATTCTTTTATTTTTTGAGATATTTTTGCTATAGGGCTTGTGCACTCACCAGAGAGACAAAGACAGAGACAGAAAGCAAGAACTCACTTCCCACGAGGGATAGCTAAGCCACATTCCATTCTCCTCCTGGGATTTTGGGCACACACGCACACTCATCTGGCATGAGTTTCAAGCCACCGTGTCTGGGATTCGAACCTTGGTCAGCCATGTGTAAATCCATCACCTAAACCACTATGCTGCCTGCTGGCCCAGCAATGCTGATTTTTTTAAGAATTGGGTAGTAGGCTTATTAAAGATATTGGTTGGTAAGAACTATATACATAGAATTATCACTCTGTCTTTATTTTATGATTCTTGTTAAGGTGTTTTATTTTGAAGTTAAAGTATTTTTTAATTTAATAATTCTAGAACATTGAAACAATTTTGTCATTACATTTTTTTCTATAAAGATAAAAAGGAAATAGAAAATCTTTATATTTTTAGTATTAGATATGTTTAATATATCTCAATATATTTAATTATCTAAAATTTATGTTATTTATAAATATATAGTATATATATTTTTGACCTGAGAAATATATTATATTGTAAATCTCGTATAATATTTCTACCCATTTTCTAATTCTTATAATGTCATAACTAGGTAGATTCTTAACTCCAAAATTTTTTGTAACCATGTTGAGGAGAAGCTTGGACTAGAGACAAAAACTTATGAAAAGAGTATTAGCAAAATCTGAGATCTAGGCTATGACCCTAATAACTTGAGGACATCTTCTCTAGCCCCAAGATAAGAAAGTGAAACAAAGGGTTACACCCAGGAGTTTTAAAGCAAAGGAACTGAAGGTGACTAGACCTACTGCCAGAGATGGACACTGCAGAGGTCTGAGGAGACACGAGGACCTCTGAAGACCAGGAAAGGCTACATTCTGACTTTCACCTACAAATGCTCTCGTCTGCAAAATCATCTTTATAGTATCCATTTGTTCTTTCAGGACATTTCTTGATATTTTTTCCCATTGTCCAGTTCATCTTCCTTCTGTTTCAGCTCTTCAAGTATTGATTTTTGGCTGTGTTTCCTGGCTTCTGAATTCACATCTTTCCTTCAGTCTGTTGACGCCAAGAATTAATCCTTTAGTGAGTTCTTCGGCTCAAATTTGGGACTTTGCATGCGTGTGCATTGCCGTTGCAGGCAACCTTACAGTAGGTGCCCTGGAGGCTTATTAAGATGGTTACCAAAGTCCCCTGGTTTAGACTCACCCACATGAAAAATGCCTGGTGTTGCTACACAGTAAAGTGACATTTGTCTATAACTGATATCTATCCTTTTAAGCTCTCAAAGTTTGTTTAACATTTTAAACTAGTCTGGGTTTTAAAATATCCAAAATATGTTTCACAAACTTTCTTGCTTTTATAAGCACAGTTATGATAAAAATCATTTAAGCATTTCTTGAAGACTCACTTTAATTTTCAAAATTAACTACTGTCCCACAATATATAACTGAGTACAGATGCTATACTAAATGGTTCCAGACAGCTATATATCTTGCATCCTTATGTCATAATTATTTTCTCTTTCCTTCCCAAGAGTTAAGCTATCAAATCAGCTGTTCTCCAGGATCTCCCTGACTTCTTTTATAATGTGATGCTTAGAATCAGAAAACCAGATGTCTAAACTGATTAAAATAATGACTCTAGTAAAAATAGGTGGTCTATGAGCAATGATTGGTGGACTTTCTGGTTAAGAAATTACAAGATACTACATTCTTAAATGCTGACATTTATTGAGGCTGTTTAAAGACTTTTTAAATTTACCTTTTGATTATCAGTTGTATTCTGGAAACTTTATATCTCCAAATCCTCAGATGGTGGTATAACTTACTAATGATTTCATGTTATAGATCAACATGAAGCAGCATAGTATAAAGTAGCCAGGTAGACATGGGCTCACTCTTGTTTCAGTCACTTGCTGACTTAAGCAAGTCACACAACACTTCCAAACCTCAGTTTAGTTATTTATAGAACATTCATAAATAGTGATCAGTACTGAGTCTGAGGAGGCATAAATAAAAATAAATTAAATACTCATTGTGGAATGCTTGGTACATAGTAGGGTCTTAAAACTCATTAGTTACAAAATAACGATGGAGAGACTGTTCTTTCTCTAGAGAGAGGTGAGGTGTACACTCAGCTTCATTATACAGCATGAAGGAAAAGACTTTGCTTACGGTGGAATATGATGGTTCACAGAGTTTATCTTTGAAAAAAAAAAACATATTGTTTACCATATGCAAAAACATATGGAAGTCACTTTTTTCACTTTTATCTATCTTTATTGTTGGAATTCTTTCAATGAAAATCTCTGTCCACTCTTTAGATCATTACTGTAGTGATGGCCCAATGGCCAAGAGCCCAGAACACCATGATCCAACTTCTAGTCTCTTCTACTCCCTCCTTCCCCACAGTGATTGCCCTTTACAACAAGAAATTTCAATGAAGCAGAAGATGTCAAAAGCCAGTGAGAATGAATCTATTAAATCTAGGGAGCCAGGACAGGCAGGCCAAAATTAGGAATGTAAGCCTGTAGTCGTTCATTTTCAGGATAGAAAAGAATGGAAAATGTTGAGAGATACTGAAGACAGTGTGGGAAGAGGGTGGGAGAAGGGGAAGAGTATGAGGAAAGAAATTAAGGAGAAAAATAGAAAGGCAAGATATTTATGAGACACAGGAATGGATTATTATCTGTTGATGATAATGTGTATAGTGTCCTGAATGGACTGGAGTGAAGTATATTCATGTAGGATAAATTCACTTTACAAGCTAAGTGATATATAGTGATTAAATGTATAAAATTAATGAAATTTTTTTAAAAAAAGGAATGTAACTCTGAGTGTTACTGGTTTAAAGGGTAGCTTTAGTTCTTCAGTTTTTGATGGAGCAGTTATTTTGCTACTGTACTTGGGAACACCTTCCTAGGCTGTTAAAGTGGCCAAAGCTTGTGATTCTAATCCCAAGAGAATATACCTTTTGGGCTGGCACTTAAGCCTTTCAGAGTTAAAGAACCTTGTCCTCAAACCTGGATTCATAATTCACAATTGTAGCCCTATCTTGCCCAGGGGTTATTTCCCAGCTCTGAAAGATATTTACCTTCTTTTATCTAAGAGCAGGAGTCTACAGACTGTAGCTGTGGGATAAATTTGTTTTGGTTTGTCCTACAGGATAGAAAAAAAGTCAAAAGATAAGCAATGTTTTATAAGATTTGGAAAATATTTAAAATTTAAAATCTTCATACCTATATATAGAGCTTTCGGGGGCCATGTTCATACACATTCATTTATGTTACACTCTCTCTGACTAGTTTTGCAATGGCAGAGTTGAGACGATGTGAAAGGGATCACTCTTTAGCAAAGCCTAAAGTATTTATTATCCATACTTTTGGAAGAAGTGTTGTTGATGCCTGCCCACAGTGATTGCCAAGTCTGTCAGTTTATCCCAACCACATTCATTTACTTGTCTTCTTGTAAATCAAATCTTTGCTAGTAACAGCATGTGCATTACTATCAAATATATACATACATGCACACATATACATACACACATACTTTAAAATAGCCCATTCAACAAAGAGTATTTAGACACTTGGCAGATAGGTCTGTGACATTCCAACACAATATTAATTGCTGAGTGTTGAATTTCCTCATTTTAAACAACAGCACAGAATTTAAACATGCACACATTCTGGGGAAGCGTTCTGAAAGATAGCCCTTATGGACATTAACACTGTCTATAGCACAACTCTGGAAGCTGAATGGTGGATTTATTTAGTCTTCATTCCCTTGGGGACACTTAGTGATATACCTGGGCTAATATTTGTTATGGCTCAAGTCATTTTCTCTCCTTAATCCTGGGGAGAGAATGGCAATGAGAAGAAGGCACACTTTGCTCCCATACTGTGAGACTGCCAGGAAAGGGGGAAAAACTATAATCATGCACTTTTCTTGTATAAGGAATGAAGGCATAACCAAGAAACAAATGCATCAAGTGCCCATCTGTGTAGAGTGCCCTGTGCTTAATTTAGCTAAATACACACATACATATAAGGCACAGCCATTACTGTGTTGAGCCTCATCCTGAAATCATAAAGTGATCTCCATACTTTGTGTTTTTATTGCTGAATGAAACTCTCAGAGCTGGGACATGGTGTGGTCTACTTGGCTCTGTCCTCCTCCCTCTTCATCTCTGCTTACATGCTCTGCTGTTCCAGAGCAATACAGGGGTTCTCAGAGCAGGAATCCAAAGGTTCCTCTTTCTTTTTAGCATTTTAGCCACTGTGTTTAGTCTTGTTGCATATCCACTTGGCCTTTTCTGAAATACTTTCATTTGCTCTAGTCCTAATTATTCAATTAAATGTAAACTTTAGAGATCAGTTAAAGGCTACATCTTTATTTCTAGTTGAAAAGTCATACATGCACACACATAGACACATATTAAGCCAGTCTTCACTATTCATTGACTCTATATATTTGTGAATTCACCTATTCTCAATTCTCATGACACTTTCACTCTCAGTTGTGAACATGCTCAGAATGGTAAAAAATTGGAGTCAACCAAGGCACATGTTTTCTGTCTCCTGGTTTCAGATCACATATTGTAAACAAATGTTCTTTTCACGTCTACTTAGTGCCATGTCATGTTTTTTGTGCTTTGTTGGGTCTTTACACTGGTGATTTCACTCTTTGAAATGCCTGTAAGTGTACTGCTGTAATGCTGTCTAGTGCTCTGTCATACAAGGCAGCATTGTACTTTGTGGGAAAAAACATGTATTAGATAAGCTCAGTTTAGGCCTGAATTAGCCATGGGCTCAATGTTAATGATTAACACACACACACACACACACACACATCAGCAATGTATATTAAATAAGTTATCTTTAAACACAAACATGCATCCATTAAGGTCATTTATTGATTGGTCAACAAAAATGTTGTGACCAGAGGCTCACAGAAACACATCCTGTACTTCCTCTAGAAGTAATTATTCAGTATTCACTAATTCAGTGTCCACACAATTTTATAGAAAATATTGATAGCTACTATGAATATATAGCTATACACACACACACACACACACACACGTGTATGTATCTCTCTCTCTCTCTCTCTCTCTCCATATATACCAACTTACTCTACCTCTTTCCACCAAGAAAAGAGAAAAAAGGCAAGGCTGAGGGTGACTTCTCGAGTATTTGTCTGTATATTCTTGGCCCCATGAGCTTGATGGGCTGAAGTCTTCAGCTGCTCATTTCCCATCTACGAGTCCTGTCTCCCTCTGGAGACCTACTGCAGACACTGAGTACTAGTTCGACAACTGAGAACAACCACAGTAACATGCCTCTTTAGGTATTGCAGATGACTTGATGCTACCTGTCTGTTATCAAACCATAGTCTTCTCTCCGCATTAATGTGAATCAATAGCTTTCTTTTACCACAGTATCAGTTGCTATAGTGAAATAGAAAACCTTAATTCAGAGATATCAAATATATCTTGTGACCTTCCCCTTGTTTCTGTTCATGGGACACGTTGCAAATCGCTCATGGCACTCCTACTGCACTCAATGTGATTACAGAATCATCCTCAGCACAGTGCCATAGGAGCCAGTGATAATGGATTGGCGTGGAGATGCAGATTGAAATTGCTCCCCATACTAGTAAGCATAATATGTTCTCATTGGCTTTGATAGACTCTAAATTGTATGCACAGTGTGGATTTTGTGATACTCAATAAAAAGCTTCTAGGAAACAATTCTGAATGGGTTGTATATTACCAAGTCATCACATGGATACTGGATTGCAGCATAAACATGTATTGATTCCTACTGTGATTAGGCAGCCTTGCCTAATGTATCCCCAATGTATCCAAGAATTGCGTCTGCAATAACCAATATCACCAGGCAAAATGGAAGTTCATCCTGCTACTTTTCATTGCAAGGAAGAGTGAAGTTAGACCAGACCAACAACTTAGGTACCATCTCTGAGTTTTCCTCTCTCATTTTTCTCCCCAAAACTAATACTCATCTCTGGTATATAATATCTCCTTTTATAAGGAATCTCAAAATGCAAACATAAATGCATTGTATTTTATTTAACCTCTATTATTATAACATTTATTTAGAATTTACCTCAAATTTGCTATAAAATCTGGTGGACAGTGCTGAAGTCTTAGGGATACTCTTAGTAAATGAATAAATGAACAGAAGATGTTTACAGTAAATGAAATACATAGCACAGGTTTTAATAGAATATATTTAATTTATCATTTAAAAATTACTTGGATTTAAGTTATATATTCAAGAAAGAGTTTTTCTTTTTTCCATTGTTGCCATTAGCAAATTGTGTTGCATCTCTCTTTCCTATTCATTGAGGTTCTCTTGTACAAATGATATAACTTTTCTGGTCTTGAGACACTATCCTTTTCAGATTTGGTAGTCGAGTTCTATGTTCAAAAACACAAAACCAAATGAAATTTTGTCCTGCACGTGGTTTAAAGTTCTGCCTATGTTCTATCAGGTCTGGCCCAAGACGTCCCAAAACAGTGATGGGGAAGAGAGACAACTTTAGTTCTCTCAGTAATTCTTATTCTACTCTTTTCTGACTTGGCCTCTTATTGTAGGCTTCTCTGGGTACAAAAAGAAGCGAGGACAAGGCAAATATTATTCATACGGGTGTTTATAACTTCTGATTATTATAGTGGTATCTGTTATGCAGTGTTCTCATGTAGTTTATGCATTCTTAAAAACCACATTGCTGGGCCAGCAGGCAATGTAATAGTTAAGGCGCCAGACTCCCACATGGCCAACTGGAATTAGAGTCCCAGATCTGGTGGCTTGAAAATCATGCTGTTCGCATGTGCATACATACCCAAAATCCTAGGAGGAGAGTGCAGGAGAAGGAATTGCAGTGTGGTCATCTCCTCTGGGAGCTAGTTTCTCACCTTCCCTCTCTCTATCTCTCTGGCTAGTGCATGTGCCTTATGGCAAAAACTGAAAAGAAAACCAAACACTTCCCATTCTTAGTCTCTTGCATCTGTGCCGAAGACTTCTACCCTGAAACTGATAGTTTTCTCTCAGCTCCAGTCCTGGGATTTATTCTGGGCTCCTCCCATGCCAACAAGAAGTCTTTTAAGGCAGGATATTTTCATCAAGGCTCTAAGCCAGTTATTTTCTGCAGTTTCTATTTGGCTTATAGGGAAACTCCCATGTCTTTAACCTACCAAACTTTAGAAAGGTGTCCATTCATACAATACTACTCACTCTTTGCTTTCAGGCAAGCATCACACAGTGGTCTCCATACTCCCTGAATGCCAAGGAACGTATGTCACATCTTCCCAAGAACTCTTTCACTGCATAAAACCTTTGTCCTGTAATGGCACTCCCCCACGCCAATCACAAGATTAAAATAATGTTAAGTTAGAAGATCAATATCTCTTCTTTGTGATTTATTCAGTTTCTATTATAGAGAGTTACTTGCTTTCCCCTCCCATTCAGCTTGCAATTTGAGAGACTGCATCCTCCTCCCCTTCACAGGAAACAGAAGAAATGTCACAATGCTTTTTATTTCCACTGATTCCCTTCTATTATCCTTTCCTCTCTGATCAATCTCTCTTGAATTTCTTTTCTTACA
The DNA here is from genome assembly GCF_000334495.1 of Tupaia belangeri chinensis. Lineage (NCBI taxonomy): Eukaryota > Metazoa > Chordata > Mammalia > Scandentia > Tupaiidae > Tupaia > Tupaia belangeri. The sequence continues at coordinate 3,544,628 of NW_006159564.1, forward strand.
TACAGCAGAAGAAGATCACAGAATAAGGGTCATGAAGGTGATTTTGTCCACATTTTAGAGAATCGTGTGCAGATACTTTGTTTGATGCATCACTCGTAGATTTTAGCTTTGGTGCCTTATCAGAAAAGCAAAACCCTGATATGACATATGCAGTGTATTTGCCAAGCAAGCCAAGTCTACCACTATTTATGCTGGTTTTACATTATTTTTATAGACTCACGAGAGCTAAGGATCATAGATGTCAATTAATTTACACCTTAATGGTTAAAATTCCTCTGCAATATCTCTGTTGGAAACTTATTCAGCCTTAATACCTTCCATCATCATGACAACTCATTGTACTTGGGTTAGTTAGAAGCTTTAGTTAGAAGTCCACCCATGTGTCCAATCGGAATCTACTTCTATTTCTCTCCAACATCCCTCTTTAATCTACTATTTGAGCTAATAAGACAAGCTATTCTCTCAGGAAGATTTCATTTACATGGAAAAAAAAATCTTTTTTTTTTTTGGACAGGTTTTTGCTATAGGGTACATGCACTCGCCAGAAAGACAGAGAGAGACAGAAAGTGAGAAATCACCCCCCAGGGGGAATGGCCAAGCCACAATCCCCTCTCCTTTCCCCTGTCGTGGTCCTGGGAACTCACGCACACACGCCCGGCGTGAGTTTAAGCCGCCAGACCTGGGACTAGAACTGTGGTCAACTACATGGGAGTCCAGGAACACAGCCATTACACTAACTGCTGGTCCCTTACATGGAAATTTTTAAATATCTGAGTATAACAAAGATGTTTCCTCCTATTTTTCCTCCTTGAAGATTCAGGATTCTCATCGACTCAATTGTTCTGTAATAAGAGTGTTTCCAATACTGTCAATACAGGGCTCTCCTTTGGGTACAATTCATTTGCCAGGTGGGGTATGACCTACACCAAATAGACTCTGAAGATTATCACTCTTATTTTAACAATACTGTGCTTTTAAAAATCCACCTCTCCCACACCTGAGCCTCTTTTTCCTGGTGGGATCCTATTCATTTTTGTTTTTGGAATTTAGACATCTTCCTACACACCTTCTCTCCTTTGGCCTGTGCTCTTTCTTAAATATTACTTTATATATCCACCTTTATTTTGGCACATATCCCATTGAACGGTGAATTAATTAACTAGTTAATTAATTATATACTGTTTTCCTACTAAATGTTGAGCACTTGACACAAGGACACTATGTTATTCATTACTGGGTTCCCCTTCTGTCTGGCACAAATAGAAGACCTGATAAATGATGTTGAATAAACGTCAATCACAGTCTAAGATTCCCTTCAGCCTTCTTTGCAGTGGCATCATACGGTTTCACCATGTCGAGCACCTCACCCGTTTACAGTCTAAGACCTTTCCACTTTGCTCAGTTAAACTAGGTTTTCTGTATTACGCTTATGCTTAAATGTATGCATTTTAGCCCTACGCATCTATTGAAGAGATCCAAAAAAAAATTCTCATAAAGACTAATTCCAAATCACTTTAAACTGTTTATTAATCCAGTGTACAATGGGATCGAAAACGGTACACTGTATTTCTTTTAGCCAGTCTTTTTTGCTCTTTCAGATTAACCTCCTCAAAGGAGATTGTATTAGCACTTTATATAAAACTTCCTGAAATGCCCCTATTGTGACCAGGACGTCAACAAAAACAACAAAGTAAAGGAGACTTTTGGTTTTTGCTTTCGTCTTAGTTTAATAGCAGAGAGGATAGCAGAAGAGAAGAAAGAGCTTCTTGTTGCTATTCCCAAATCACAGGTTTTGGACAACGTGACCCCTTCGTTGGTTCATGTCTGTATCTCTTCAAATACGCTCCTTCCCGGTGCTGCTGTGCCTTCTCTTCCCTGAAGACCAGGCCAACTTGCTCATTTCTGAAAGCAATCACTTGGTACAACGTGCTACAAGCGACATCTAAGAAACCAAAGTATGTTCCGAGTCACAGAATACTGTACTACTGGACAGATATAATAGAAAGTCACTTCCCCATCTGGGATTTTCTGTTCCTTTCAACTGTCATTTATTTTCTTTTGATTTTTTTCACGTGGTGTGTAAAGTGACAAACACAAAAACAAAAAGGCAAATAAAAGTGTTCCTGATTAATTCCATTCATAATTTCTATAGTACACCTATGAGATGCATAAAGTGTTTTATGGCAGGGGATATTTTAAAGTGGGTAGTGTGGAAGTTGTTGTCAAAAAATAATTTATAAATCTATTTGGCCATTTTTCATAAAATTACTACCTTTCCATTAACCATGTCATTATTTACTACATACTTGAATGTGCTTTGTTTTTCTTCTGGAAGCATTTTTTTCCCCCCTGGTAGAGAAATGCCTCTAGTTATATAATGAATCTCTGTGGAAAAATCAAGTCAGGCTATACATAACTTCATTGTACTTGGCTATTTAAAATTTGTCATTGTAGGTGTCTGAACACAGAAAGAGGGAGAAATAAATGTGAGGAATCAGGTAAAGATTAGTGAAATGCCTTAGAGTGTGTCTGGAACAGCTTTGCCTGTGGTCTGAACACAGCTTCTATACTCTTAGAGCATTTACCTAACAGTCCTTCTACAACCAAAGGTGATTTTTTCCTACCCCTTGATGATTTTGTTCCTAGCAACAGAAGTGCATTCCAGTAATAGCCTGAATTTTATTTATATTTTGTCAATATTTTAAGTACTTTTCTGTATTCCTTAGTCCTTGTAAACTCCTAAAATTCAAATTCTGCCTGTTCTCTAACATTTAGCACATTGTTGGTGCTCAATAAATGTTTAACAGTTGGGATACTTACATTTAACAGCTGCAACATTGACTCCAAGGACAGCTGCATTTTAATGGTGTGTGAAGTGATTTATATGTAAGCTGCTAAAACTCATAACTAAAGCACTTAGCACTTTAGGCTCCTCTGGGACAAAAGGTGATAGATTAAGGTAAAACGGTATTATTATTTAATTCCGAAAGAGGTAAATTACACTGGCGAAATGCTATTTGATGTTACTGGCAAACCGCTGTGGTCTGATGCTCTGTTGCCATCAGGAAACGTGGTCCAGTGGTTGGAGCTGTGGTGAAGGAGGCAGGAGTCCTGGGTGCTATTTCTGGTTAATTCACTGACTTCCTGGGTGACCTTGGACAACTCACTTAACCTCTCCATGACTCAGTCTCCCTCCCTACGAGTTGAACAAGACAATGCTGTTCAAAGTTCTGCTCTGAAAGGACATTTTAAAGAATAACATTTTGAAATGATTCTTTTGGCAATAACATTTTTGCAGTCATGGGTGGTTTATTTTTCTCCCAGCTGCACTGTTGGCTGATTGAATGGCAGTCCACATTAATATGTCCTTAGCCCGGACACACAGTTAGTGCAGCCACAGGCACAGAAGTCTGTGTGCACAATTGCTCTGTCCCTGCCAAAGGCGCTTGGGTCCCACCTGTGTCTGTGCACACTTCTTACAACTTCGTCTTCACCATTTTCTATAGATCTGAAGAGAAGCGTTTTCCTGAATCTTTGTGATGAAAGTAGTTGGGATTATGAATCAGCTCTGGGCATTAGAGAAGAAACGGTTCATGTGTTTAGAAAAAAAATCCCTAAAACCTGAAATGTAACGCTTTTGGTGATTCCTTAGTTGAAGAAGAGGGCAGAGATTAACAGAGGGGTCCTTATTCTTGTCTGCTTCAGCCCGGTAAAATCTGATAGTTGGAACAGAGAGCATTTCAGATTCTGTAGAAAGTGTGTCTGGAATTCTGAGTGCATACTTCGCCCTCACTTCCTAGAATATCGATTTAAGAAACAGTAGCCCTGACAATGCCTTGGCACCTATGGTCCCCTCCACGACACGCACAGATCCAAATCCCCATATAGGCACATATGAACAGCTTGTAGGAAATAGGTAGGCATGAGATGTGAGATCTAAAGAGGCAAAAGAGAGAATAAGAGAAGATCAGTATATAAAATACATTTGTTTTCTTGATTAATAGACCAAAATGTTCTAATGAAATTCTTTCCTGATGAGTGCTAATCAAAAGGTAGTGGGTTTTGATACTCGTTTTAACCATCATTAGTCAATAATTAGTAAATATTTCAATAGTTCAGTGGCTCCTGTACAGGGAAATTGAAGTGACCTTGAAAGAAAAATAATTATATAGGCTGCATAAATACACTCGGGTACTATTTTGAGTTTATGGCACTGGGTTGCCATCCAGTTTTTTTTTTCTTTATTGATGGTGGTCATAAACTGTACTATGATTTATTGTTGTTTTTCAAATCTTATTTCAAATTTGTGCTTTGTATATTTTGAGAATGGGTGCTAAAGTTTATAAGATTTTCACATTGAAAGTCAAACAAATAATTGGTTAGCCATCTACTTAAAAAAATGAATGGTTTTTCGCTTGCAATAAAAATAACAACCATAAAAATGAATTTTAGTATTAAACTTCTTAAAGAAAAAGTAAGTTTGATATTGTTAGCCTAGAACTCTGATTAAAGTGTCTAAAACTTACTTCTCTTCATTATACTTATTGTTTTCACAAGGGACTTTTTGTTAATTTGAATTTCATAGAAATAAAACTGTCAGACTTTAGATAATATATATTAAATCCCAATAAATCTTCATTTGAAAAAAAATATGTATCCATATAGTATCTATACTTAGTACAGATAAAAAAATTAAATATTTTATGACAAATGAAATAAAGAGCTAAACAAGAAGAGAGTTGCTTATAATTGTTAAGAAGTATCAGTGTTCATTTTAATATGTTGACTATGAAGGTGTCTTGAGAAGGCTATTATTATGTTAGTTAATGTTGATGAAGGTGAAAAAAAAAAGTACTATTAAAGAGAACAAAAAGGGGCCAGCAGGTGGCGTGTTTAAGGTGCTGGACTCACATATGACTGGTCAGAGTTTGAGTCCCATAAAAACCGACTCTAGGGCCCAGCAGGTGGCGGGGTGGTTAAGGCACTGGACACTCCCACGTGGGCAGTCATGGTTCTAGGTTTGGGCTTGGTGGTTTGCTTTCTCACTTTCCCTCTCTCTTTCTCTCTGTCTCTCTCTGGTCAAATTAAAATAAATGAATGAATAAATAAAATTAAATAATTCTTTTTAAAAATCTGTTTGAATGTTAATCTACAAATAAAGCCACTCTAGATGAGTGTGCTTGCATACCCAAAATCCTGAGAGGAGAATGGAGGAGAAGGGATTGTTGTGTGGCCATACTCCCTGGAGGATAATTTCTTACTTTCCTTCTATCTTTCTCTCTCTGGCAAATGCATACACCCTATGGCAAAAATAAATAAATGAATAAATGAATAAATAAATAAATAAATAAACAAAAAGAAAGAAAAAGAGAGAGCAATAAAAAATTGAATTTTCTAAAATTAAGACATTACTTAAGCTAGATTTACAGTTTGTCTCAAACTCGTGAATTACTAAAATCAGTCAGAAGCTGAATGACTTGATTTTCTTCTCAGGGTGAAAAATGGTAACACTTAATGACTGCCAGATTTTAACACTCCTATCAGGTATATATTACTAACCCAGAAGGAAACTTAAGTATTTTCTTCAGGATCACACAGTTTATAAATGATAGAGTTTGGAATGCAGCATAACCTGACTCCAGAGTCCACATGCTGAAACACTGCATGATACTCTTTACAGTAGTTCTATAAATGTTGTAAAAATGGTAGGGCTAAAGTATCAAGGTAGTAGCTGGACTTACACACGCTGCAATGTTGTGCATACAAAAAAACCCAAAAAACAAAAAAACCTACCAATGGGAGATGTTGACTTACCTTTTTCCCTACCCCCGATACTCACAGATGCAAATACATAGAGACATATATTAGCCTGTAAAGTAAGTCTCAGCATAGTAATATTATATCAGAATTGTAAAAACTGAAATAAGTTTTTAAAGTTCATATTTATGTCAAAAACCCTGAGGACTTGAGATATTACCCTACTTATAAGCCATATATTTATTTTTTTATTTATATATTTTTATTATTATTTATACACTAAATCGCTATACATCATTTAGGTTGTGAACACACTTTAGATGTATGAGTGCTGGCAGAAGACTAGACTCTTGGATCAGAAACAAAGACCTTTACCACTTCTACCACAAGGAGCAGCATAAGCTTCATGTTGCATTTGTTCCCTTCTCACTACAGATTTTCACAGGGGTCACTAAGAGACAATTCCAGGTGGATGCTCTGCACTGTGTCTTGTCATAGCTGAGCAATCGCAATATTTAACAGAGTTGCAAGAAAACCTGGCCAACCTTTCCCCACAGAGAGATCCCATCATGTTTCCTTATCATCATTATACTGGCCAGGAAACAAATCTACCTTCTGTCCAGGAGGGTGACACTAATTTCTCTGTTGAGGCTGTTTATTACTCTTGAAAATGATGCCTTACAGGGGCCAGCAGGTCATGCAGTGGTTAAGGTTCTGGACTCTCGAGTAGTCAACCGTAGTTCACGTCCTGGACCCAGTGGCTTGGAATCTACACTAGGCATGTGTCCGTTCATGCTCAAATCCTGATAGGAAAATGGAAGAGATGAAATTGTGGCATGGCCATCCTCTCTGAGTTTTCTCACTTTCTGTCTCTCTTTCTCTGTCTGTCTGGTGAGACCATGCACCATACAGCAAAAATCTCTCTCTCAAAATAATAATAATGTCTTGTAAAGATATTTTTTAAAAGATAATTTGGAATAAAAACTATCAATATCTCTGCTCCCATGACATAGATATACACGTGAGAAATTCATGAAGAAAACTCTCTTTAAGCAACACATAATTTCCTGTAATCCATACTATTCAACTTGACCCTTGCACAAATTTTGTGAGAATAATATGGCAGGGTTTATATATTATTCCATTTTATAGATTTTGCTATTCATAAAGTGATTATGTTGGCTCAATAGGACTATTGTAGCTTGTATAGTTTGAAAATAAATAAGTTGATAAAAAATAAAAAACTCAAATATATAAGTTGATGTGAAAAGGATTAAATCTTATAGAAGAAAGAATTGACATAAAAGAGATTTTCCTTCCAATACTATTTTATATTCTTTGTTTACTTATTGTAGCTATTTTATAGGAGTAGGAAGCTAAGTGTGAGGATTCGTATCGTCAATCATTGGAAATTGAAAGAAGAATTAAAAATAAAGATAATATACTTTCTAACTTATATTATGATTCAATAAAAAAGATGATCTGAATCGATGGACTACTTAGAAATACACCTATCATGTTAAGTAATGTAAATCTGTATTAGAATATCATTATGTATTATATGCCTAGTCTTTAAGGTGTGTAACTTCTAGGTATGCTCAATTTGGGACCAAGGCTGCCTTTAATAATTGAAAAAACTTTTATCTTAATGAATGTGATTTATTTTAAGGAGTTCAAAGTAATTTGCTTATCATCATGAGTCTCTCTCTCTCTCTTTTTTTTTTTTTTTTTGACAAAGGAGGTTAGATTCCAGCCCACTTTGATGAATAGCATTAAGCTACAGAAGTTAGTTACCTGTCTAGTGCTAATCAGTATAGAAGAGATTAACATGATGCCGTTATGAAGAGATATGTAAGGATTAGGGACAGGATGGACAGTTTCCTTTCAGACTTTACACAAAGTGATAAAAAGAAGCAAGGAATCTGGTCTCTGTATGCTTGAAGCAAAGGACAGCCAACAGCCCAAGGGGAGGAGTAGTGGTGATTGTTGACTTAGAAGTTCTCTTTGGGTCTATAGCAATCTCAACATCAAATGAGATTATTGTTTTTCATCTTAGGGAGCCCTTCTATTATTATCAATGACCAACACGAGCTGAAAATGGCCACAATTGTACAACATACAAGTTATGTTTACAGTAAATCTCGCTTCACCCACCGATCAAATAGGTCGTCCTAAATACACAAACCAGCCCAACACACAGCATTTTTGCAATAGTTGATGAACCACAGTGGGATGTTTAAACTTTGTCCTTCAGCATAGTGAAGTGAGAGGAATGTTTTCATTGAAAGTCAAAATGTAAAACCGCAAAATTTGGTCTCTCAAATTGTCAGGTGTGTTATTAGTCATTTAAGTCTAATAGTGAGACTGGTTAATGATAACAATGCATCATAAAACCTTCAGAAGGAAAGGAAAATGTTTTGTGGACTTTTTCTATTTTTTTTTTGTGTGTGTGGCAGTTTTAAGTTATTAGGTATTTTTTAAAAATATTTATTTATTTAATTCCATTTGTTATTATTTTTAAAATTTGACCAGAGAGAGACAGAGAAAGAGAGAAAGGAAAAGTAAGAAAGTAAGCTACCAAGTCTGGGACACGAACTACGGTTGGCCATGTGCCTTTACTCACCATGCCACTTGCCAGTCTCAAGTTCTTAGTTTTTAAAATCAGTACTTTTTAATGAAATCTTGACCAAAAGATTGTCACAGAATTTTGAGACCCATTAAAACAAAGTTTAATGAGAAAAAAAGAGGTGAAAAATAAAAATGCTAATGCACTTAGATATTTTGTAGACTCTTGTGTGTTTCTTGAGAATTGAATCTTTTTGAAGCAGGATTCATTTTTATATACCTTTCATAATTCTTTGTTCACCTATATATAAGCTCTGAGGTAATAACTTTGAGTTCATGTTAACAAATTCACACAAGTTTCTAATCAATATCTCATTATTAATTTACAATATATTGTGATGATTAGATTTTCAAACCTTGCCTGATTCCCATCAGTTTCTAGCTCAGAAATATGTGCCCCGGAATAATTGGAGCTTCAGTATGAAAGATGAGTATGGACTCAATTTAATTCACTAAGATATTATCATTATTAATGATTCTTTTTTTAGTGTTTATCCATGCCAAAATTTATATTAGTACTCATAGCAGCAAAAATAGCAAAATTAATACACTAATTTTATAGTCACATTTCAGGTCAGTACTAACATAGAAAGTTATCATTTTGGCTCAATATTATCTTTACTGGTGGGTGAGGTAGGATCATCAGGTAAAGCCCTAATGGCCATTTAAATTTGACATTCAAATAAACAACAATTTTTAAGAATACATACACCCTTAATAAGGCATGGAACATATTTATAGTAAAATACAAAGGGCCTTCAAGAAGTTCATAAAAAATGTACATTATGAATAAATGTTGCCTGGATTTCTAATTTTCTTGCACCCAAACATGATCTTACTTTTTAAAAAATGTATTGCCAGAGGGTGCATACACTTGCCAGAAAGAGAGAAAGAGAGAGAGAAAAGAAAGAGAGAGAGAGAGAGAAAGAACCCCAGTGGTGCATAGTTACACCTCAGTCCTTTTTTCTCCACTTCTCCATCTCGTCAGGATTTGGGGCACTCACGCACATGTGCACGGTGTGCTCTCCCAGAGGCTGGAGCTGAGACTTGAAGCCTTGCGGGCCACATATGAGTCAATTATTAACCCACAAAAATAACCACTCTTTTTAATCATTCAATTTCATTTTTTCTGCAAATTTTTGAGGTCCCTTCATAATTACAGTTGCTCATCTGAAGTTCAAATTTAACTGGAGAATCTTTATTTTGTTATTTTTCCTAAATCTGGTATCCAGGGTGAAGAGAAACCTCTTGTTTGAAGGGAGGGAGATACCCACAGAAGTTTCAGAGAAGCTGAGCACACATTTGTCAAAACCGCTCTGGTAAGGTTTTCTTGCTCGTCCTCAGCTTACCAAACGAGGTGGAAGTTATTAACAAAAGCAAAAAACATTTGTCTGCACCACCGTCCTGGCTCATTTATGAGAGTATTTTCTTTTTCCCTAGAACTAAATTAAGTATAAATCACTCCTCATGGAGTCTGATGTATTACTTTTCACCGAGTAACACCTAGCCACAAGATGGCAGTAGCAGCCCATCATACCCCACCCCCTCCCAGGCATCCGGGAGCCAAATTTCTGTACCTTGTCCTCTTTCCTTCGCAGGTTTCATCTTGTCACTTTTATTCTGCCTCTTTGTTTTCTATTTTTACTTTTATTTAAATGCCAGGAAAACCAGCTGGTTGAGGAAGTCATGCGGCTCTGCACACGTTTGTCACAGGGGTGCTGTGACTGAGAAGCCGAACTGATTTTCTAGGCTGCTGGGGCTGTCTATCAGGCACCAGGGGTAAAGGACATTTGCACCGGAAGCTGTGGCTGGGTTGATGAGGGCTCAGTTTGATCATGCTTTGCTAAGCGGTGCACACAGCCCCTCCTGCCTGTGGGAATCCCTCTCAGCCACGGGCAGGTGCAAATAAGTAGACACACAGCTGACCCACGGGAGACTTCCTCAAGACTGAAGCTACATTTTTTGTGGCTATGATGTGCTTTTTCAGCACATATACTTCATTGTTATAGAAAACAAAAAGATATTGAATTGCAAAACTACACACAGGATAGTGTCAAAAATTGATCCTGAGTTTGTAGAGTGAGTACTCCTTAGAGATTTTTGAAGTTGGTAGTGAAAGAAAACTTTTATATTTTGTTAGAGTCTCCAAAATTTCTTGTTCCAAGAAAGGAGAGGAAGGGAGAAATATTGTGAAGAAAAGGGATTAAATAAATTCGTGTCCTGGGTTAAATTCCTAGTAAAAGTATGTTTTCCATGAGATAAAGCCACTTAACATTCACTCCCAACTGCACTTCCTTCCCTTCTCTGGTGCTGGTTGGTCCCCAGCCACTGCAGGAACCCAAGGGTGTTTGTACAGGAGATGTCCCCACAGAAGGCTTTGTTATTGATGTTGACCAATAATCTTTCTTCAAATCCGTACTTTAGTTCCTCCCATGCAAATAGTCTCTTTATTTGAACATTTCAGAGCAGATTGAAACACAGTTTGGATTGTACTTGGACTACTTCATTGTTTCTCATTATCAGCCTAAAACTGTGTTACCGTATTACTTGTTTCCCTTTATTCATGATAGACTCTATGGGTACCCATTTGTGTGTTTGTGTGTGTGTGTGTGTGTGTGAGAGAGAGAGAGAGAGAGAGAGAGAATGAAAGCACCACCCCTCCCAAAATGGGGCTTGGTCATGCCACAATCCCCCATCCTCCAATCCCACCAGAGCCAGGATTTGAACCTCGGTTGACCATGTGGGATCTTGTTTCCTTTGCACAGCGCTTGCCTACTACACTTCCAATTGACTCTACTGCATTATTTTTTTTTTTTAAGCTGGATATTTCTGTTCACCTTTCTTCTCTCATTTTGTGGAGAAAATAAAATATAATATCACTCTAATATAAATTAGAAATATATGGGGGCTTAAAAAGTTCTTGGAAAATGAGTTTATTTTGGTGCAACAAAATTGCAATCTATATCTAGTTTTTTCAGGCTATCCAATTTTCATGAACTTTTTGAAGATCCTTTGTATCTTTTGAATTCTTTTTAGGCCTAGAAAGAGTAGCTTCTGCGAGGAGAGTCTTCTGTAAGCGAGCTGGAATTTGTATATTTGCCACCCTTGCCAACCAGCACTTTATTATCCTGCACTGGCAATTCAAAAGCAGGCTGTTTTCCTTAAAGGTGATTTTTATATCGTACATCAAGAGATCACCAAATAAACCCTAATTTTCTTACTGTACATTGCTTAGCTACAGGTGGTAACAAAATGCACTCATGGTGATCTTGGCATCAGCCTCCCTTTCAAAATTCAGCAAAAATGCTGACACTTTTCTTTATAGGGAACACATGATCAGACTGCGGTTCTGTGGATTTTTAACTTGGCTCTCTAGCCAAAGCTTCAGAAAACATTGCACCTATTTCATTCCAAAACATGAATTTGCAAACTGAATACAACTACATATAAATGTTACATGTAGGTGGAACTTTTAGCCTTTAACATAGAATGCTTTTTATTTGATTTCTCTTGACTCTTACCAAGGTAAGTTGATAGCTACATTGCATCTTGTGGTTTCTAAATTTTGTTGAAGATGTTGGAGCAAGGGGTTGATTGATTGATTTAAACATGTTGCAATGGCAACAGCTACTAGGGGAAAAAAAGGAAAAAAGGGAATGAAATGATTTAAAAATAAGCAGTAGTTACATTTATGACATACATATTGCCTGGATATTTTTAATTTTCTTTGCCCTCTCTAAAAATGAAACACTCATGCAGATAGCAGGAAAATAACTGTATTCAAAATCCAAATGTTTAATGCCTCAGAATTATAGACATAAACAGACCTTCCCACAGACCTTTTTTCTTTACAAATTCATTTCAATCTTCCTTTCTGGTATTAGGTTTAATTTTCCAATACATGTTACCATATTTATTTGCATTTTAAAATGCAATTAGTGGGGATGAAAGGTGGCATGCTGGTCAAGGGTGTTGGATTCTCACATGGCGGGCAATGGTTTGAGTCCTGGACCTGGAGGCTTTCTCACTTTTCCTCTCTCTTTCACTGGAAATGAAATAAATAACTAAAGTTAAATAAAATAATTATTTAAAAAATACAACTAGTTTCTAGCAAATTAGCAAATCATTTTTATTTATTTTTTGTGTGCTTTTCCTTAATCTTGACTTTTTTTAAAGAGCTTTTTTTTGGCCTTAGGGCATGTGTGTCAGCCAGTGAGAGAGAGAGAATCAATGAAAGGAGAATTGAGAAATCATCCCCAGGATGATGATCACGCTGCAATCCTTTCTCCTCCATTCTCCTCCCCGGATCTTGGGCACGCACATGTACATGCCTGTCATGATCTTTAAGCCACTGAGTCTGGAACTTGAACCACAGTTGACCATGTGAGAGTTCAGCAACATAACTGCTATGCCATCTGCTGGTCCCTAATCTTGACTTTTAAAAAGTAGTATTAATGAAAATATGATTTAGTTTTTATTATTAAATATCTACCTCCTTTTTCATTAATGGTGTCATGAGTCATGTAATAGGTTACATCTCAGATGGCATTTCAGATTTTTGAAAGTTCTCTAACTTATACAATGGATCTTTAAGTGTCTATATAACAAAAAATAAATCTTGTTTCCAGGGGCAATTAGGTTTAAACAGTCTGATATGCCTTAGAAGTTTACTTTCTCTAACTATGGGATGGGCCGAACAACAGCTTCCTTTAGTATCTTTATAAAATGTATATTGTCTTGCCACACAAGCAGAGATTGTTAAGAACCAGAATGGATTTAGAGAGCGTGTCATCCAAAGCTCTTACTCCTGATGCTGGTCCTATGAACTAGAGAGGCAGAAGCACTTACTGGACCTCTCAGAGCCTGTGATAAAAAGAACCATGTTGGGAACCAGCAGTTAGCGTAATGGCTATGTTGCTGGACTCCCACGTAGTTGACCGCGGTTCGCGTCCCGGACCCGGTGGCTTAAAACTCACGCCGGGCGCGTGTGCGTGTGTGCCCAAGATCCTGAGAGGAGAATGGAGGAGAAGGGATTGCGGCGTGACTATCCCCCCTGGGGGGGTGATTTCCCGCTTTCTGTCTCTATGTCTCTCTCTGTCTGTTTGGCGAGCGCATGCACCCTATAGCCAAAACCTCTCCAAAAAAAAAAAAGAGAGAACCATGGTTACAGCTAAGATCCCAAGTTTTATTGACCAGTGACTGTTTTATGTTTTTTTAAAAGAAACTCTCTTAGAGTATGATATCAACTAAAAGTTTTTGTTTCTTCTCCCTAAGATCTTTACTCATGTATTCATATTCATGGCTAGGTCTTGGATTTTTTAGGGCTGAATTAATTTCTTTCTTCTTTCTTTCTTCCTTTTTTTCTTTCTCCTTTCCTTTCTTCTTTCTTTCTTCTTTTTTTCTTTCTCCTTTCCTTTCTTCTTTCTTTTTTCCTTTTTCTTTCTTCGTTCTTTCTTTTTTAAGAAGTATTTAATTGAACTTTATTTATTTATTTATTTATTCTTTTTAAATTGATCTGAGAGGGAGAGAGAGAGAGAGAGAGAAGGAAAGCGAGAAAGCAAGCTGCCAGCTTTGGTACTTGGACTGTGGTCAGCCATGTAGGAGTCCAGCACTCTTAACCACCACGCCACCTACCTGCTGGCCCCACTTTCTTTTTTTTTTTAAACAGTTTATTTTTATTTTTTTAATTATTATTATTTTAATTTGCTATAGGGCATGTACATCCACCAGAGAGAGGCAGGGGGGGGGAGAGTGAGAAAGCAAGCTGCCAGGTCCGGGACTCAAAGCCATGTGTGAGACCAGCACCCTAACCACTACACATCTGCTGCCCCCATTCATTTTTCATCTTCTCCTTGGATGATAAGTTGGACTATTGCTTCCATATTACTGAGGAGGAATTGGATTACAAAGAAAAAATGCAAGAAGCACACTATGACACAACTTCTGAATGAAGTTTTGTTTCAAAAGATCTTTTGTATGTCTGCTGTTTGTATCATATATCTTGTATCTCCCTCATAAAAAGTCAGGTTATGTATAATAGTTGATGTCCTAGGAGAAAATGTCTACTAAATCTATTCAATAAACTGATAGCTAATATCCAGAATGTAATTAGAATGAATACCAATGTGGAGCATGTAAGTGTCATCTCTAATGACAGTTCTATGGGCAAAGTAGATCCAGAGTTTAACTGTGGGAACTGGATGCACAGAATATTGTTTATACAGCTGTAGGGGTGAGAAAATGCCTTTTCCCCCTCAATCCTGATTAATTCTTAGTCACAAAGTACCCTGTAACAAAAGATAGGTCAGTAAAAAAAAAAACAAATGGGATATTCATATGTGTAGCACACACCATGCAGGAGGAACCTTAATGAAAATTAACTCAGAATGGTGACTTATAATTCCACTTAGTTAGCATTTCTGATAGAGAGCAAGTTTGCAGAGAAGTAGAAGGACAAAGGAAAACAATTTGGGGCTTTCGAGGGCATGAAACTTAAGGAGGTATGTCTATGAGAGGAAATTAATGGAGTAAGATTGGTTTGCAGATTCCTTTGGTACTGTCTCTGGGTTGACAGAGTTGAGAATTGTTTTCAGTAGAATTCATCTGTCATCTTTAGGCAGAAAAGAGGGAATATGAGACTTTTCTCCATTTGCTAATTCTTAATTGCCTTCAGCCTAAAAAAGATTTTCACTGTATTTCAAAGAGGTGTATTTTGGGGGTGTCGTATTCTGGTTTGCTTCGAGAGTAAAATATGACACGATGTAATTATGAGTACAATATTTGGACATGTTAGGGCATGCTCATTCTTTATTTTCATCCTATTCCTTCTCACATCTTTTTCCTAAACTTTTTTCAGGTTCTTGGCTTGGTTGTGCTTCCAACACATTTGAAACCCAAGAGGGCAGAGTGCCCTGAGGTATGGGATTTCTGATTGAAAAAAGTGGAGTGGGGCTATTCCATCTGTCTGGTAGATGCTCTGCCATGTTTTTCTCAGGTTTTAAAAGGCTTGCAAGTTATGCATATAAAAGGTTCTCTGTTTAAATGAAATTCAAATATGTAAATATAAAATTGGGTAAAACAAATATTTACTGAAAATGAGAAAAAAATAAACTAATTTACAGATTTATTTAAAAGCTGAGAAATGTCCAAAACATTACAAAATCCTCAAACGGTCCACGTTATTTTTAAACAAACTCTTTGGCACAAATTTATAATAATTCTTTTGTTTAAAAAAATATTTATTTAATTCCATTTGTTACTATTTTAAAATTTGACAAGAGAGAGACAGAGAGAGAGAAAGCAGGTCACCGGGTCTGGGACTTGGACCGCAGTCGGCCATGTGTGAATCCAGCACCTTTATCCACCATACCACTTGCCAGCCCCTAATAGTTCTTTTTTTATATGTTTTGGTTCATCTCTTTGGAATTTTATAAGACAGTGACTTTTATAATAATACTTCTTTATCAAAAGCAAAAGGATCATTTAATCTTTATTTTTATCATGATTAACTTTTTAATTATTGATACTGTGAGTACATATGATTTCATTTTTGTGTGGTTTTAGTTTCTAATGCTGTTAAAGAGTCAAGAGTTTAAATATAGAGATTTCATACATTCTGTTTGATGTGAATCCCACAAAAATGTGTTACATATTTGTATTTATATGTAATACATGAGTCAATATATTTCTAACAGGATGGAACTTTTGTTTTGACTATGTGAAACTTTTGCTTATAATGTTACATCTCTACTGATTAGAAAAAAATTTCCATATACTGCCTTCTGATACAGTATCTTTCAAATCTTTATTCTTTTCTTCCTTTTTTTGGAGAGGTTTTTGCTATAGGGTGCTTGTGCTGACCAGAAAGACAGAGAGAGTCAAAGAGACAGAAAGAGAACAATTAGCCTCCAGGGGGGATGGCCAGGCCTCAATCCCTTCTCCTCCATTCCCCTGCTGGGATCTTGGGTATGCATGCACAACATGCCCAGAATGAGTTTAAGCCACCAGGTCAGGGACTCCAACCGTGGTTGACTACATGGTAGTCCAGCAACATAGCCATTACGCCAACTGCCCATCCCCAAATCTTTATTCTATACTTATCTCTTACTTCCAGTACATAACACTAGAGAAAAACATTCAAATAGCAATAGCTCAGTGTGTTAGGAATCAATACAAGAGATAATAAGAGCATTCCTGGAAGCCATTCTCACACTGGATTAGCTAGCGACAACTTAACCATGAATCAAAAGAACTGTAAAAACACACAAATATATTTCACTAATCTCAAACTAAATATATGTCCAACCAGATTTTCTTTTGCTGGCTCCCAAAATGGCCATAGCTACTAAAAACCATCCCACTGGGATGTGTAATAGGGGAATTCAGAGTGGAAAAGAGAACTGTTTTAATGAACTGTGTTAAAAATCTTTAGTTTTGATACTGTGGTTATATTATTAGTGGTCTGTGCAAGTGAGGAGTCTTGAAACTGAAGCTTTAGTAACTTTATGATAATATTGTCTCTGGATTCTACATAATTTTCATTCTTTCCAGTTATTCCTCTCCAGACCCAGATCCCATGTCTCTAGAAGGTGACCTGTCTGCTGTTTGTAAGCAGAAAATTCAGTTCTCTTCAATACTCAGTCAAAATGGAAATTCTTTCTAGTCAGAAATATATTTACTAGTGCCTTTATTGATACTGTACTAAGGAATTAAAACTATACTGTTTATTTTAGACTTAATATAAACTAGATATAGTTTATGGTAAATGTAACAGAAATGAGATTTATCATAGGTTGCTAAAATATGTTTAGTGAAGTATTGATATCAATTTCCAACTCCTCTCTAGGAATTAAAAAACTCTGGGCTCTAGGTATTTTAGAGAATTCAAGAAAAACTGCTTTCTTATTTTGACATTTCATTTTTTTCTTCTCTTCCCTTTCTTCCTTTTTTTCTTTTGTCATTTCTTCTTTCTCACATTTAAGGACTTAGGATATATAGAACTAGTTTAATTGCACACTTTGACTGATTAAGCACCATCTTTCTTTATTTTCTTCATTTTTTAAAGAAAAGTTTTCTTTTTATGAAAGAATTATTTTATTTAACTTTGTTTATTTTTAATTTGATCTGAGAGAGACAGAGTGAAAGTGAGAGCGAAAGCAAGAGAGAGAAAGGAAGTGAGGAATCAAGCTGCCAGGTCTGGATCTTGAATGTCAGCCAGGAGGGAGTCCAGAGTCCTTAACTACCACACCAACTGCTGGCCCTTCTTTATTTTCTTCTTTTAATTTCAACTCGTTTTATTGCTTTTAAAATAATTAACAATACAATGACCATTCAACTGAATATCTAAAACAAAATTAGGAACTTACACAAACTCTGCTCTTCTACTCTCCCATCCCCCAACTTTCCCACATAGATCACTACTGTTCTCAATTTTGTGTTCGTTTTTCCAGTTAAACATCTCTGTATGCCTAAATAATATATAGTTAACCTTACTTATCTTTTAAGTTCATAAAAAGAGTGTCTGCTCTTTAAAAAAAATAATTTTAGGAGTATTTATTCAATATCATTTATTATTCTTCTTCAGTTTGACCAGAGAGAGAGAGAGAGACTGAGAGACAAAGAGTGAGAGGGCAAGCTGCCAGATCTGAGACTTGAACTGTGGTCAGCCATGGGAGTCTGTCACCTTAAGCACCACACCACCTGCTGACCAGCAAGAAGTACCTACTCTTATAGTATTCTAGGACTTTTCTTCATTCAACTTTGTTACTAAAATTATAGCCTCTTATTTCATGCGACAGCAATCAATGGTGTGAAACCCAGGAGGGCAGGGTTAAGCAAGGGGTGGCTATATACTTGTTAATATGTTTCTGTTTGTTTTTGCCTTGTCAATTTGTCTTTTCTGGGTGGAACCTCAATTGAGAATTTAGAAAGGTTGAGAAAAAATTATTTTTATGCCCTGCATCCCAAAGTCAGGAAAAAATTATTTAAACCAATTTCTGTTTTGCCTTTTGCATTTGAAAGTCTCACCCTGTCTGGCATTGGTGTTTGTTTCTGCTGTGAGGTAAGTTTTCATTTTATTTCACTGCCTCAAGGAAAAACATATTCCCCAGTTGTGCCCTTTCTAGTGACTTGTATGACCCTATTTTATATATGAAGCGTCCATAAATACTGGACTGGTTTAGAGACTTAAGTTTTCTACGGTTAATTTGTCTTTTCCTGAGTCAAACAGTACTGTTTTTATTATTGTAGATTACAACACTTTTCAACAATTTAATGCATTTATGATATGATATAAAATAAGTTTCTGCTAAGAAAAGTCTTGACTTTCTCTTCCTGCTATCTATGTGTGTGTGTGGATTACACCCACAGCTGCACTCACATGAATACTTTATGTCATGCTCACTAATGAATTTGCACTTCCATTAAGTTCTAATTTCATTAGAATTCTCATGATATATGATGTTTCCTTCATAATTTTTGAGATGCCTGATCCTGCTTACTTATCGTCATACAGGAGTTGGTCTGGAAACCAAGCAAGGACCGCCTAATGTATTTTCTAGGGTTCCTGAAATATAAAGTCTATTTACATTGTAATGGCCCAGAGTAAGGAGTAAGTCTTTGTGGGAAGCTGCACACCAGCGAGTCTGCCGAGGTTTCTCAGAGAGCAAACAGTTACCATGATTGGTTCCCTTCCAAAAACCTGACCTTCGAAACCTTGCTCTGATTGACCACTAGAATCCCTCAAATTTGCATATCCGGCACCTCATGATTGGTCCAAAAACAACCAATCATAACCCACCGTTAACAACCAATCAGGGCCCACCGTTTACAACCCACCAGAGTGTATATAACCACGATGCCTGGCCCACAG
>NW_006159564.1:3566413-3570406 GCF_000334495.1 Tupaia belangeri chinensis
ATCATAGTCTTCTTTATATTACATTGGATTACATATAACTTTACATTGTATTACATTGTTTTTTCAAAAGGGAATGCCATGCATGTCAGTCAGTACAAAGACATTAATCTCCCCGCTTCAACATTCAATATCTTTTCTATGTTTTCCCAATCATTATTTTTATTATTCTAATTATTTTTATAAAACAGTCAATTGCTATTTCTCGTTTTGCTTGTAAAAATACTTTGCCCATCATGAAATACTTCTCAGACCAATCCAGTTGAGAATACTATACATGTCATCATCAACAGTTAATAAGCCATATCTGTTTCTCACTAACGTCCTGCCTCTCTATTGTTCACTTGCTATCTTTCTCTATCCTCTTCTCTTCATTAACCCCATTCCACACTGTCCTGTTCTCATTAAGTAGCTTCACTGCTTTTATGTCCTCCAATTTTTTGCTCTCTATCATAGAGTGCGGATAGTCGGTATATATTGAGTGGATACATACGATCTTTCTTTCATAGCCTGACTTACTTCACTCAGCAATAGATCCTCCATATCTGACCACTTTCTATCAAATTCCAGGGTCTTGTTATTTTTTATGGCTGAGTAGTATTCCATAGAGTATATATACCACACTTTTCCAATCCATTCATCGGTTTGTGGACATTTAGGTTGGTTCCATGTCTTGGCAATTGTGAATAATGCTGCAATAAACATTGATGTGCAAGCACTTTTCTGACTGAGCGTTCTCCTGTCTTTTGGGTAAATACCCAGAAGTGGGATTGCTGGATCAAATGGTAGTTCTATTTGTAGATCCCTGAGGAAGAATCACCAGTCTTGATCAAGGGGCCCCACCCCCAGCATTTCTGATTCTGTAGACATGGGGTAGGGCCCAAGGGTTTGCATTTCTATAGAGTTCTCTGGTGAAGTTGATGCTGCTATTTAAGGGATCCCAGGTTGAGAACAATTCTCTTTGACTTTGTATAGCTCTTATTTATTTCTTTACTCCTGCCCTTTCTGATCTTTGCTTCAGTGTTTTTGTTTTCTCACCATGTGGTGGCAGTGAGGTGTGATACATTCTGCTTCTTTGGGAAGATGGAGAGTCACTTGAAAATTATCTCCCCTAAGGAGATCATTTAAATAACACTTTAAATAACAGGCATCCTATTGACCTTGCTCTGTAATAGTACACAATACACATTTCTGGCTGCAGCAGGTAGAGTTTTTACTCCTTAACTGGTTCATATATATTCTTTCATAAAATACAGAGCAGACTTGAGTTCTATAGGGAAGAGTAAGGAGAAGCAAGAGAAAACTCACAGCTTGTATTTCCAGAGGGGAAAAGAAAACACTTATTCTGGAATAACTTGTCATGGGTGATCATTTATGAAGCAGTTATGTTTAAACTGGTTAAGACTAATTTAGAGATTTAAGGTATATTCCCAGGATTTTGTTACTAACATTCTCCTGACCTTATTAGTGATGCCTATGATTTATTTGCTTTGGTTTCAGCATAAGCTTATTCTAAGTGGCATGACTAATAAAATCTTTGAACTCTGTTAGCTTAGCAATTGTATTAGCCATTGAATGAAGGAAATGGAATTTTAACCCCACAGGTCGAATTTCAGATTCATGAGTGCTGAGTTAGACCTAGTCTTGGAACCCCTATGTGGTCCTGCATTGTGGAACAAACATATTTTTCTTGCAAACTCAATCGCTCTGTTACAACCTTACATAACAAGGACAATCACGTTAACAAAACCAACTCCTTTATTCATTTGTAAAGCAGAAATTAATTGAATGCCACCTGTGCCTGGTCCTTTGTTAGGCAAAGGCAACAAAATGATTAGGGAGATTGATATACTTGCTTCTTACAAGACAAGGGAAAGTAAATAATCACTACCCGTAGAACAGAGTTTAAAAGTAGAATGATCAGCATGGTTCAGGGATCTGGCATTGAAAGGACGCGGGTTGCGGGAATGCTTTGACACAACAAAGAATGTAGCTCAGATTTTAAGTTGACACTTCTCAAGCAATCTTCTTCTGTTCTAAACTGCCAAACTTATAAGCAGTAAATATTTACAATAAGCACTTGAATTTGGGAATCCAAGTTCGAAAGAGTGGGCAGTGGAGACCTACATCTCTCAGGAGCAGTTAGCATTCCCTGGAGGAAGAAAGTTAAAGAGGTTTTCACTAGGTAATCACCAGTCAGCAATAATGAAAACGAGTTTTCAAAAGGACTTAATGACCTTCTAAAGTGGAGCTTTTGGCACAGCTTATCTAAGAACAGGGAGGTGTTAGGGCTGTTGGATCCCTTACCCACTTTTTTTCCCCCCAAAGAATCCATTTTGTGTACAGCCTGAAACTCACAGCAGTGATCAAATGTTGTAAACCAGAATAATAGCATCTTGGGCAGCAATGCTCGCAAAAATAACAGGGGAATAGCAAGAGACCTGCCAAGAGCACCCTAGGGGGCTGAAATGCAAAGCTTTCTGCACTTGTAAGATAATGGGATGAAATTCCCCTTGGCCACCTATTAAACAAAAGGAAGCCTCCTAAGGGATAAAATCCCCTAACAACCTGGCTTTTCTTTACCAGCATTGACATTTTGCCTCCTCACCTTGCTTTTGGGCTTATTTCCCAACCAACTCCCCCCCACACACACACACACACCCAAATAAAATGCAAATACCTTGACTAGTCTTCCAATAATTAAGGTGTTTCTCATTTTAAGTGAACATCTGCAATTGCAGAAATTTTTCACAAAACTTCAGTCTTTTTTTTTTTTTTTTCCTGATACAGCATTTTCTAGTCTGGTACTGTCACTTTCCTTGTCAAAGAGGTGCCTGAATGACTGACACTCATAAAGCAAAAGAATGTTTCTGGAAGGAAGAAAAGGAGACATATGAATATCTTCCCGAATATTACCACACTTCACCATGCTGCAGATTTCAGAAGCCAGATTCTGTAATGAGAGTCGAAGGTACATGCTATGCAGGAAGGAAGAATGAAGTGCATTTTTGAAAACGGAAGGGTTCTTGTCAGGAACTGAAATTGTCTGAGTTATTCAGGATGTAATTTTAAGTATGGGTGCAAATGGTGTTAGGCAATGATCATATCTACCTCTTTGTACTTGGTATATGTCTAGTGTTCTAAAATGGTTTAATGTTATCCATACAATCATTCTGAAAATAAGAGAGTTACAAAGGTAACCACAAATTATTGTATGACCCTTATATAACTAACAAATCATTGGTAAATCACTCAAATACCTTGTACATAAGCACATATTTTTAGATAGAAAGATGAATGGGGCCAGTATGTGTCATGATGGTTAGGGGCTGAACTCCCACATGGCCAACAGAAGTTCACATCCTGGACTTAGTGGCTTGCTTTTTCACTTTCCCTCTCTTTCTCTGTGTTTCTCTCTGGTCAAATTAAAATAATAATGATAAAGTTAGATATAAGTAATTCTTTAAAAAAAGATTAATATGATTTTGCATTTGTGCCTAATTAGAACCATGATATTATGGGAAAAACTGGGGAAAAATAATGATTAGTTTCCTAAAGATTATTTTATTTTTCATTATATAACCTCCCAACGTATCTGTCTTTTCACCATCTGAAAACCAAATACGTAATGATTTTCTACAAATGTTCTGAGCTAGTTTAAAACATTTGTTAAGCTTGTACTAGAGGAGTTCCTGTATGATATTTATAGAAATTAAACTGAGGAATTCATTAAAAAATCATTCTCAACTATGGTAAGTGAATGCTTTGGTTCTCTGTCCCTGGGAAGCTCCATTTAGATCTTGATTGGCTAGTGGTCGAGACTGTAGGATATATACTCTTTGGTTAGTATATACTGTTTGGATTAAGCACTAGACTGTTTGTAGTATTGACAAGCTTTCCTCAACAGAGTTCCTGGATAACGAGGGAAAAGCAAAGGTGGTACATCCTGGTCATGGTGAATGAGTGATCTCTACCAGTAAAGGCAGAGGGAAGAGC
>NW_006159564.1:3570628-3578508 GCF_000334495.1 Tupaia belangeri chinensis
AGCGTGCATTTTTGTAGTAAACATTACTTTGTATTTACAGCTATCTCTCAGGATCTGTGGGAGATAGGTTCCAGGATGCCTGCAAATATCAAAATCTGTCCATGCTCAAGTCCTCATTTAAATGATACAGGATTTGCATCTAACCCGTGCACATACTCCAATACTGTAGATTACATATAATATTAATGATATGTAAATAGTTGTTATGAAGTATTTTTTCTTTGTATTATTTTTTGTTGTTGTGTTATTTTTATTTTATTTTTAGGAATATTTTTGATACACAATTGATTGAATCACAGATGTAAATCCTGCAGATTCTGATGAGAAACTGTATAGAACATTTTTCATTCCAAACAAACTTATCTATTGAAAGAAGGTGACCTCAGTGCTAAAGACATCAGGATGCTGCCTCACTAGATGGTTTACTAACCAAGGTCACTCATTACGTTGCCGTGAAGGTACAGGGCATGGAATTATTTCCAGGTCAGATTGACCAAAACCCTGTCATTCTAATCTCCATACATTCTTAACCCAGTGTGTGTGTGTGTGTGTGTGTGTGTGTGTGCGTGTGTGTGTGTATTTAATATTTTTGCGTTAGGGCATGTGTGCTCAGAAGCAGAGACAGTGAGAGGAAAAGTAAGAAATCATACCTCATCCCCGGGGGCTGGGGGTGGGGATGACCACACTGCACTCCTTTCTCCTCCATTCTCCTCCTAGGATCTTGGGCATGCATGCACACGTGCCTGGCGTGATTCTCAAGCCACTGGTCTGGGACTCCAATGGCAGTAAGCCATGTGAGAGTCCAGTGACTTAACCACTACACGCTCTGCTGGCCCTCCAGCCCAGTATTTTCACAATAAAAGAACCAAGATTGCACCAAACTCAGATCTCAGACTGGGAATCTTTACTGTATGGGCATAAAAATATTGGGAGCTAGGGTGAAAGCTATATCTAGGATCATTATGGTTTTTTCTTCTTTTTTTTAAACCATTTTTAAGCCATATAATCTATTGAAATCAAAGTTGTTGACAAAAACAAAATGTTCTTAGATGATACACTAAATTTCACTGAATTTTCAAAAGTCTTGGCATTAAAGGGCTTTTTCTGTTTGTAAGTTCTACCATGGAATTTAGCTCAATATTCAGTTAATGAAGACTGAAGTTTTTTTTTTTTTAAGAATTATTTTTTATTTAACTTTATTTATTTATTTATTTATTTAATTAATTCTATCAGAGAGGGACAGAGCGGGAGAGAGAGAGAGGGAGGTAAAGTGAGAAAGCAAGCCACCAAGTCTGGGACTTGAACCTTGATCTGCCATGTAGGAGTCCAGTGCTCTTAACCACCATGCCACCTGCCAGCCCCAGAAGACTGAGATTTTATACCTTTGAAAAGTGTTAAGCACATAATAGTGATGCAACATAAATTTGGTTGTAAAAATGGAATAAATTATTTATGCAAACTTCTCTATAACATCTCATCTACTATGTAATAACACTTCACAATACATGAATACAAGCAGGAAAGCAAAATACTCTCACATGATTTTGATTTGATATTCTTCTTCCTTTCTTTTTCTAACCTATGGAGTCATTCTGAGCTCCCTCAGTCTAAGTATTTTCCCACTGATGAATATATACTTTTGAAGGTGTGTTGAACATCTAAGATAATAAGGCTGGAAGCAATATGTCATGTTTTCATGATGTCTGGAATAACTTGCAAATCATAAGGACACAGACTTTTTATTTTTTTCATATCTGGAACTTGCAAAGGTGCCCAGAGGCTAATAAATGATGGGTGAATCTCATAAATATAATAAATACATAATAACTAGCTAAATAAATAATAGATATATGGCTCTGCTACTGACTTTCATGAGAGATATGTGTGTATAAAAAGGAAAGATACAGGTTGACAGTTTTTAAAGTGCTTTATAAAAGAATCCATTTAAATATAATATATTGCTATTATTCTAGAGGCAAATATTTCGCTATAAGTAAAGGGCCTGTCAGCATTTCCATTGGAAGCTTTTATTTTAAGGGTGTGTAACTCAACCCTAAACTGTGCTGTCAGCTGAAATATGGTATATAAAGTTTCAGTGTCATTGCCATTTTTTTTTCTACATTTGGAATCACAAAGCCTGATTTTATTTTTTTTCGTATGTGGACATTAATCTAAAGCAGAAGTCAGTAATTGCCTATGCTATCAAATTTTATTCCATCTGAATAAGATGATATTTCCTAAGAAATCAAGGCTGCCAGCGCTAAGGAGCATATGTAAATAGATTTTTGTGATTCTGCTTTATGTCACTGTTTTGGTCAAATATAATGTGTAGGTGGATGCTGTAATGCTGGCTTCCAAGTCATTTGGAGGAGAATAATTATGCCTGGGGCACTGGAAAAATTTCAATTTTGAACTAGAGATGTGAAAGTATTAACAATCACGCCTACTGAGATGAACTATCTACCAGTGACATTTAAAACTAGCCTATTCATTTCTATTCTTTATGGGCTAGATGTCTATTTCAGGAATTTATGGCAAACATCTGATCCAAAAGTAGTTATGTTCTTGACAACAAAAAGTGATAAAGGAGCTGTAGAGAGCAATGAAAATTGATGGGAATAGAGAGTGATAAACAGTGAAAGAGACCCATTAAGAGCCAAATGATTGGTAAAGTCTGAGGAGAAGAGACTGTGAGCTAAATGGGAGCACAGGTTGATCATTTCACAGGTGCAATCAGCTGCACCTGCCCACTCTTTCTGGTTTGTTCTAGGTTGAAATCTGAAGGTAATTTCTTAGAGTTTGGGTCTGATGTGATTCTGCCATTATGGGAGGAAAAGAAGGACCATGACTTGTGTTTTTAGAGAACTTTACATAATAAAATCAGCAAATTTCAAATTAAGGTCACAGAAGATTTCTTACCAGGATTGAGTAAAATAAAAATAAATAAAGGGCTGGTCCCGTAACCCAGCAGTTAAACCCTGTGAACAGGGAATCGGATCCCATGTGGCAGACTGTAGTTCAGATTCTCAACTTGTTGGCTTGAAAAAACATGCAGGGCATGTGTTCATGCATGGCCCAGGTGGGGGAATGGAGGGAAAAAGACTGCAGTGTGACTAGGCCTCCTTGTGAGGTGCTCTCTCTTGATGAGCACACAAGCTCTCTGGCCATGAAAATATAGAGTGAAGTGTGTAAAGTTCCTTTCCTGTTGGCTCATGTGATTTCAAATGAATTCTGACTTCAAAAAGCATAGTATGATCTCCTACTCAGATATTAGAGACCTCATATTGTTATTTTTCACCAGAAGACTTAAAACACAATACCTTTTGGTGTTTTAGAAATGACATTTAAGAATGTGCTTTCTTTTGCTCTGTTAACAAAAATAAAGACATAGTCATATTTGTTTGCTGTTCTCATTACCAAAATGCAAGTATAAATTGAATGGAGGAATCTCAATTATGTTCTGCTTTCAGAAGTGGGTAGAGGGAGGGCCCACTATCATTCTGGGTATTTTGTGTATCTTAGTGTATTGAATTATCCAAATAAGATCTATCAAAAGAAGAAATTATTTCTCCTTTATATATCTTAGGAAGCTTTAACTCAAAATAATCAGAGTCCTGCCAAGTTTACATAAGTAGTAAATTATAAGAGATGAATTTTTTTAATTTTATTTAAAAATTTTTGGCTATAGAGCACATACACTTGCTGGAGAGAGAGACAGAGAGAGGGAAAAGTGCTAAATCACAGTGAGGATGGTCACACGGCAATCCCTGTTCATCCATTCTTCTATCAGAATTTGTGGCACGTACACACACATGCCAGATGTGAACTTCAAACTGCTGGGTCCTGGACTCAAACCATGGTGAGTTATGTGGTAGTTCAGTATCTTAACCACTATATTACCTGCTAGTCACCAGAGACAGATCTTTTGCATTCAGAATCCATCCTGTTTCTGTGAAAGCATATTATAACATATTTTGTAGAAGTGTCAACCCAATATATTATTTTTAAGATTACTAATTTTCCTTAAAAATTAAAATTGTTGGTTTTAATTTCAGTGGGTATAGTTATGTGGGAGTTCAGTATCTTAACCACTATATTACCTGCTAGTCACCAGAGACAGATCTTTTGCATTCAGAATCCATCCTGTTTCTGTGAAAGCATATTATAACATATTTTGTAGAAGTGTCAACCCAATATATTATTTTTAAGATTACTAATTTTCCTTAAAAATTAAAATTGTTGGTTTTAATTTCAGTGGGTATTCTATAATATCTGTAACACATATATAGCACTTAAGTTTTCACAGCATGACTTGGGAAATGTCAAGACTCATGATGTGCTTAGGGGTTTACAAAAGAGATTGTTAACTGCTTCAGGGCAACTGCTTCAGTTCTCTTTTACATTTTTCTATGTAACATTTCTCTCCTCAGTTCCTGGAACACTGCTGGACTTGAAATAGGTTCTCAAAGAAAGTTTCTGATAGATTTAAATGCCATCTGATGGCCTGCATGAAAAACTGGATATCTATGTATCTTCTTTTATTTGACAATAAACTAGCCTCCTTTATTCTGTTACTATAGGATGCTGAGGACACCTACATTTTGCATTGGGACTTGTTTGGAATAAATTGCTTCTTTGAGCCAAATGCTTAGATTGTCTATTGGCTTCTCTTGCACACTGGCTTTTAGATGAGCTTGAATACAGAGAGGAAACTCCTTCACCCAGCAAAAGCATTAAGAACAGAGAAAGGAGAGTCAACAAGCACAGCATCCTTTGCCTCAGGAAAAAGAAGTGTATGGCAGGTGCAGAGTTACAGGTGGTTTCTGGACCTTGAAGCTCTTGCACAAACTGCCTACAAACACTCTATGCAGCAGGGAGTCATAGAAAAAGAAATGCATATCAGGGTAGTGCCAGAGAAGATGGATGCCAAACAAAGCAATGGAGGTCTGAATTTAGGAATCAAACAGCTTTTTCAACCCATTCCTGGCTCTCCATGAAACTTTTTTCTGAACGGGTTCTCCCGGGCACCTTCCCTCTTAAAAATATTTACTGTGAGTGACTTATTTCCTCCTCGACCTGTCAACAAAATTGGACTTTATCCTGCATTTCACTGTTGTACGTTCATTATGATGACATTCTACAAGTCCAAATGTTTGTTTAACTAGTGGAAAATTTTTCTCAGATTCAATGTGTGCTGAAAAATATACTGTTTACCTAACTCCCAAGTCTATATTACTAGATGAAGAAAATTGCAACAATTTTCAGTATTTAAATCCCAGTTTACAAGCTTGCTTGTGCTTACCATTTTCTTTTCTCCCAACATCGAATAGGAAAACAATTTAAAGAAATATCCTTTATAATTTAAAAACTTTATCCAAACATAGGATTGCTTGAAATGGCACAATATCTCTTTCAATGATCTATCCTGAAGTACTTTTAAGAATGTTTTCAGTGTTTTATATTTTATGTAAAATTTTAATTTACGATTGTTTCTGAATATGAGGGTACAAAAATTCTTCCATGTGGACCTTTTATTGCCCAGTTCTCTATAAGCTGACTGTCTAGGAGTGACCAGTAATGGGCCCAGGAAAAGGGACTGTCAGGCACTATATTTAAAATCTGAAACGTTGTCTATAGGCTGAAAATGGAAATGGAACAACGCCTTGCAGGAAATGGGAAAAGTGTAAAAAGAATGATTTTTTGCTACTCTACTTTACTTGTGTGTGTGTGTGTGTGTGTGTGTGTGTGTGCACGTGTGCGGTGTATGTGTGCATATGTGTGTTATCGTGCTGACAGAAGCAAGTAAGGAAAGTAAAGGCACTGGTATGAAATTTTATTTTATAATATGTTAAGGAAGACGAGTGCCTTCTGGACTGAAATTGAATGTAATATACACAAAGTTTCAGCTGGGAGCAATTTTTTCCCTCATAGACAGTTATAATAAGTCTGTTCTGGAAGCTTATGGGTTTTATAATGGAAATGCTGAACCAAACTTAACAGAGGCATCATGTGAGAGCGTGGATATAATAACAGCTCCGAACCCTCCAGAACAAGAGGACGATGAGATCCTCTGTGAGTAGGAGGGAAAGACTGCGATGTACATAAAAAATGCATGCCAAAAAAAGAACAAATATGTGTTTTCAGTATTTCAGCCCAACATTTTGAATTATTTGGGGGACGGTTTGGGTAGCTGTCTTTACAATGGAGTTAAATTGGTTTCTTATTTTAGCCACTGCATTGGTTCAGCTTCACTCTGTTCCATTCTAAAAATGCAGCAGCATATCAGTCAGCTGCAGGGCACTTGACTCAGTGTGCGTGCCTGCTAGGAGATTAGGGTAAATGTATCAGAACTTTGAAGCATAGATTTTGAAAGTTTACAATGATAGGTGGTCTGAACAAGCAAAGCAACCCAGAGCAAGCTTCAGTTGGGTGGATCTCTACCGCCCTTCACAATATTACCCACATTTAAATTAATCCAGATGGTTTTGGGTCTGTTATATTTGGGTTTATTACACTTTGAATGCTTAGCCAAAACTATCTTGAACACTTAAACTTTATCATTGTATTTCCTGGTTATTAAATCATCAAATAAAATAATGGTTCCCTAGCACTAAAGATAATTACAAACAGAATATAGTGAAAACTGAAGCTATTGAAACCATCTTTCTTCCTATTAACTTGCACAACTGCACATGTGTGTCAGCAATCACAGATTAAAGAAGCAATTAGTTTGAACAGGGAAAACGTGAAGCTGATACCTGATATGGCAACAGGCTATGAGCTTGAGAGCCTCCATTTTTAGTATGGTTGCAAGCAGCATTGCAAAAGTCTGTTCCATCATATCTCATCATTCTAATCAAATTTAGAAAGCCAATACTGGTAAATTGCATCCCTATGTCATAAATCTGCATTTTTAGAGATTTATGGACCCTAGAGTTAAATGACATAAAGATTTATATCATCTGTGATTAAAAGCTGAATGGCTTTATTTGTCTTGACGTTGCTTCCATGGAATTAGACTCCTAAAAACAACATGTCAAGGAACAGCATTTATTTCTTTTCTTCACAGATGACTTCTACAGTGCTCAGGGACATGTCTATGAACAACCAACGTTGAAAGGAAAGGTAACAGTGTGTTTATTGAAATAAAATGAAATGTGTAGAATTGCTTAATAATACAACTCCTAAAAACAACATGTCAAGGAACAGCATTTATTTCTTTTCTTCACAGATGACTTCTACAGTGCTCAGGGACATGTCTATGAACAACCAACGTTGAAAGGAAAGGTAACAGTGTGTTTATTGAAATGAAATGTGTAGAATTGCTTAATAATACAAGCAAACAGAGGAAAATTAAGACAATTATCTAAGTGCAACTATTTTTTCCTTTTCTTCAATCTTCTTGTCCCTTCGTTTCCACTGACCCCCATCTCTTCTCCCCACCCACCACACATAAGCACACACATGTGCATGCACAAGCAAGCATGCTCACACATGCAGCACACAATTAATGAAAGATTTTAGAATAGAAGTGAATAGAAATCAGGTTCTCCAGATACTTTCTCAGTCCCCGTAGTCAGCCACAAACAATGGCTCCAAAACATCTTAGGTTTATGAACTTGATTCTGAGTGCATAAAGAGCATCGGAATGAAAGGTACTCAAGAAATTATTGACAAAATGCACGGATGTAAATTTTTCTTGATTTATAAAGAATGAATTGGTCAGTATTTTAAGAAACATTTTCTGTTCACTGGCCATTCTGGTCAGGAACCATTGACTTCTTTGTATAATCATCACTGCTCCACTTACCTAGAGTCGTTTTTCAAATTTATTTTTGAAATAAGATGTTATTGTGTAACCTGATGAAATTTTTAAAAAT
>NW_006159564.1:3581083-3613551 GCF_000334495.1 Tupaia belangeri chinensis
TATTGTGTAACCTGATGAAATTTTTAAAAATTATGTATGATGATAAATTATCTAAAATAGCTAAGAAAACTATGAAAAAAGAAAAATAGCAGATGCTTTATCAATGATTACAATGTACTCTAAGGACGTAACAGTTCTAACAGCATGATATTCTATTAAAATAAATGAGATAGGTTAAATGAGCTAGAATAGAGAACCCAGATCTAGGATATGATAAAGACAATATTTTCCTATAGGTCAGTCATGGTTTTACTTGATCAGCATAACTGTCAATGTTTCAGGAAGAAAATAAGTCTATATTTCATTTTACATTAAAAACCAAAACTATAGGTAAATTAAATATTAAAATGTAAACATTTAAAATTATACCTATATATTATATATACGTCTACATACACATGAGGAGACTTCAAAAAACTTGTGGGAAGTGGAATGATGATATAAAAACATAAATTTTATTTTTTAACATAAGCTTCATCAAGCTCAAGAAACTTTTACAAGCAATAATACCAGTCATTTAGTTCACCCTTAAAGAATGGAGAGTCCTAGGAATTTAACCACGTGAATGTAGTCCTTTTTACATAATAGTTATTATTATTGTTATTGTTATTTTTAATTGCCAGTCTGTGTGTGTGTGTGTGTGTGTGTGTGGTATGTATGCCTGCCCCAGAGAGAAAGAGGAGAGAGAGAGAGAGAGAGAGAGAGAGAGAGAGAGAGAGAGAGAGAAAGAAAGGAGAGAGAGAAATCCCCAATGGGACATGGTCTTTCCACAATCCCTTGTCCTACATTTCTCAATTCTGTTGGGTTTGGTGTATGTATGTACATGCTCCTGACATGTTTTTCAAACGGCCAGGATTGGGATTGAAATGCAGTTGGCCATGTGGGAATTGTGGTCCCTTAACCACTAGGCTATAGTGGTGGTTTACATTATTAACTGAAGGAAAATGGATACCCTTAAAAGATACTTTTAAATTAGGAAACAAAAGGAAGTGAGAAGGAGCCTGATCAAGACCATAGGGAAATGCCTAATGATTTCCCATCAAAACTTGTATAAAATTGACCATATTTGAAGGAGGAATGAGCAGGATCAATGTCATGAAGGAGAGGGACTCTCTGGGATAGCGTTCTCAGGTGTTTTTCTGCCAAATCTTTTCTAACTTTGTCCAAGGTCTCTTATAGTAAGTAAGTAGTTGTAGATGAGTCCGAGCTTGCACCACTTTCTTATGACAGCCAGTAAGTCAGGAGACCAGGTGCTGGGACAAGAAAAGCAACTTTATTTGGAAAACCAGTCAGCTGGGAAAAAGGTGGACTCATGTCTTGAAGAACCATATTTTAAAAAAGCAGAATGCAGGTTGCTTTTATATTAGAAGAAGCTGGGGGTAACCAGTAAATGGCATAAAGATTACATCGCTGAACTCCTATATAGTCAGTCATGGTACAAATACTGGACCTGGTGGTTTAAACTCATGCCAGGCACGTATGTGTGTGTGCCTGACCAAAATCCTGAGAGGAGAATGGAGAGGAAGGATTGTGGTGTGGCTATCTACCCAGGGGGTGATTTCTTGTTTTCTGTCTCTCTGTCTCTCCAGTGAGTGCACACATCCTATAGCAAAAATCTCTCTCTTAAAAAAGGAAGAAGGGGGACAAAGAAAAGGTGAGGTCAAGAGGGGAGTAATAACTAAGGACTTCTGAGTGCCAGC
Organism: Tupaia belangeri chinensis; assembly: GCF_000334495.1. NCBI lineage: Eukaryota > Metazoa > Chordata > Mammalia > Scandentia > Tupaiidae > Tupaia > Tupaia belangeri. The sequence goes on from NW_006159564.1 coordinate 3,582,784, forward strand.
ATGGGTCCATGGAGGACTATAAAACTTCTTTACTCTTAGCCTGCTGATCTAGATTGAGAGAAGTCTACAATCATAGTGAAGAAGTAAGCTGGAAGTATGTTCTTCTAGAACATGGTCTCATTGACATCAGGGAGGCTTCTGTTGCTTGGTCTGTTTCTGTTCCTTAAAGTTGTCTTTGAAGATGGATTGCTTTGTTCTGGGAGAAAGACTGAAAATATACACAAAAACATGATCTTAATGCTCAATATTTAAAGTACACCGCGGGCTAGGCTGTCATGGCTAAGCCACTAGTGTACATGTGACTCTTCAAAGGCTACAGTTTAGATATCTTACTAAAAGGGAGCTAAGAAAGTGCTTATTTAAGCAGTTAGCTATTTAGGGTCAGTATAAAGGTCACCATTCTTTGGCTTTCCAGAAAGACAACAACCACAATTGCCTTGAGTATCCTAAAAGAGTGTGGCTATGACTTTTTCTCTTGAATGGTCCACTTTTGTTTCCTTTATTTTTAAGATAACTATTTATTAGATTTAATTTATTATTATTATTTTTTAATCTGACACAGGCTGAGGGGGGGAGAAATCAAGTCTCCAGGTCTGGGACTCTAACTGTAGTTAGCCACGTGTGAGTCCAGTGCCCACCACCACGCCACCAGCTGGACCAAGTGCACTCTTCCTTTCACAGGACCACTTCCACCACTTGGTAGCTACTGTTCTCTTGTGGTTAGTCTTCAGAACTATACTGGCGAAGTCCTCTATCTATCATCTCCTGTTACAGTTCTTCCTAGAACTGCTTCAGCATCATAATCACACTTGTTTAAAATTTCCATTGGAAACTCTGCTCTTGTCTGTAGCTGACTTGAGCACAAAAGTTTAGGCACTTACTGAGCAAAACGTTCGCTCAGCTTTAATTTTTTTTCAGACAGAATTGTGTAAACTGAACCAACTGAAATGTCTATGGTGTTGGCTATTGTTGGCTATTGTTTCTGCTGTTAGCCATCACTCCTCTTCAGACAAAATGCAAACTAGATTAATTTTTATTTTTTTTTAAATTGATGTTGAATGGTCTGCTGCTGTGGTGTCATCTACAACATCTTCTTGCCCCTTCCTCCTTTTTTATTTTTTATTTTATTTTATTTTTTGAGAGGGAGAGAGATCTTTGCTATAGGACATATGTGCTTGCCAGAGACAGAAGTAGACAGACAGAAAGCAAGAACTCACCTCCCATGGGAGATGACCACATCGCAATCCTTTGTCCTACATTCTCTTCTTGGGATTTTGGGCACACATGCACATGTGCCCAGTGTGAGTTTCAAGCTGCCAGATCAGGGACTTGAATTGCGGTCCACATGTGGAAGTCCAGCACCTTAACCACTATGCCATCTGCTGGTCTTGCTTGCCTTTTCTTAAAATGTATTATGTTGCTGTAAATTGCTGATTTCTTTGGGGCATTGTCTCCATAAACTTTTTGTAAAGCATCATTGATTTCACAATTTTTCTATCCTAGCTTCACCATAAATCTGTTTGTTCTTGCTTCAATTTCAACAGAATTCATGTTGCTCTAGTAGAGGCTTTTTTTTTTTTCAGATTGATGTCTTATCTCTCAATCTGTATCCTGTTAGTACAAGTTTATCTGGGTGCCAATTTTTTTTTTTTTTTTGAGTTAATGGACATGATTTTCCTTAACTTCCGAAGGACAAGTTTGTGCTTCAGAGAACCATTTAAAAACTGGCCGTGTGTTACAGAGTATAGGAAGTCAGGGACTTGTACGCAATCTGAAATAAGAATCTTGCCAGAGCAGCCAGAAAGGCTGTACTGTGTTGAAAAAGCCTCCTGGAGTTTGATGATGAAACTGCACTTGCCTCTTTCTGGTGGGTAAGAAGTACCTTCCACTCCAGGTACCTAGACTGGGGTCATCTTGCTTAATGTCTGGATGATTGATGGTCTCTGGAGAGGTTGGTACAGTTTGAATGTTTGTGTCCTACCACGATCTGTCTGTTAAAATCCTCACCCCCATGATGATAGTATTAGCAGGTGAGATCTTTGAGGGTGATTAGGTCATGAGAGTAAAGCCCTCATAAATGGAATTAGTGCCCTTAAATAAAAGCCCCCAGAGAGCTCCTTTATCCCTTCTATTTTCTAAGGACATTGTAAGAAGTGCCATCAATGAACCAGGAATCAGGCCCTCAGTGGACACTGGATTATCTAGCTTTTCCATCTTTGACTTCTCAGCCTCCAGAACCCTAAGGAATAAGTATTCGTTGTTAAAGTCCCCCGTCTATATTTGTTGTAGAAGCCTAAGTGAACTGACACAGAGGCTATCTGAATGTCATAGGCTGGTGAAGGCTGGCAACAAGAGGAAGATTTGCAAATGTCTGACCAGAGGAGGCATCACCCATGTCACGGAGGAGTGTCAGGGTCAGGTGTCATTGAAGAACCATCTGAAGTGCTACATGGGAGAAAGAATCTCTTTGAATATCTAACACAACCAGAGAACACTTGTGTCAAATTTCAACTATGCTAATGAATAAGGCTTCTCTTTCTGGTCTTTCTTCTATTTCGCTAACTTTTCCTCACTACTGATCCCACCCTCATGGCAACTCCATACAAGAGTGAAGGGTGGAAACAGGTCAGAGCAGAGAAGTGGATGAGACCCACTCTCCTTCCCACTGCAGACTTCCAAATCTGAGACTGGGAAGGGGAAAGCTCAATTTGAATGAGATGCCGAAATGTTGTCAGCAGACTGTGCTATATAGACTTTGCACTTGTCTGTATATGGAAATCATTTGCTAATTCATGCAAATGACCAGGAAAGCTATAGAATGCACTTGGTATCTCATTTACGGGCAGGGAAAACACAAGTCAAGAGAGATTTAAAGGAGATGGTAACCATACTTTATGTTTGCATTCCACGCAGCCTCATTTAATGAATTAGCTACCGGTACGGTGTTATGCATAGTTAGAAAGATCTTAAATGATTATGGTTTTTGGCCAGCCTGTGGTGTAGTGGTTAAGGTGGCTGGGTCCCACGTGGCCAACTGCACAATATGAGTCCTGGGCTGGTGACTTGAGAAACATGCCAGGCCCGCATACATGTGCACGTTTGAAATCCCTTGAAGATTGGAGAAATGGAGGAGAAATGATTGTGACATGACTATTCCCCATGGAAGGTACTTTTTCTCTCTCTCCCTCTCCCTCTGTCTCTGTCTCTCTTTTACAAACACACCTGCCCTCTAGCAAATTCAACATCAAACAAAACAAAGTTCCTTTTTTAATTTATATAATCAGATAAAACTTAAAACTGTTTCCTTGGTGGAAAAAAAAAGGAATTATACTCAGCATTTCAAAATGTAAAACCAAACAAACGTAACACGGGCTGGACAGTGGTATAGATGTGAAGTGCGATGCTCTGTGAGGCAGACCCACATAGGAAGGCAACAGGAGATCTCCCTGACTATGCTGGGCACTTGTGAGCCCATGATCTGAATTGGAAGAGGCTGGGAGTGGACCTTGCCATCATGACCCTATGTGGCTGTCTCTTTTTCTCTCTCCTTCTCTCTCTATCTCTTTCACTCATTAAATAAATAAATTAGCTTTAACAAATTTTTAAAATATAATAACAGGAGTTGCTCTGTAAGGCCCCAACCATGGGACTGCTCCCTTCGCACTCATCTTTACTTCCATTATTGCACTATTTAATTCCTTCAAACAGTTAGACTCCTTCTCGGAACCTGAGGGAGCTGTGGCCCACTGTATGAACATCGCTGATTTGGAGCCCGCCCAGTAGATGGTTTCTAGGAGGTTGTAACAAAGGGAAATGTTTCTGGAGTACCTCTCATGTGTCTGTTACTTTATAAATGTAATCTCTTTAATCTTCATAATAATCCTCTGATAAATTCTACATTAGTCTGGAGGAAGTTGAAATTTGGAAAGGTAAGTGATTGACCGAAGGTCACACCGTGTCGGAACTAGAGAGTAAACCCAGGTCTGACTGATTTTCGAAGTTTCTGATCTTTGTCATGCCACACCATCCAGCTTACCTGGTTAAAACTGAGTTGCTGAAGTCCATAGAAAACAGCTATCCAGAAACTCACTGCCTTTAGGCACGAGGCAGAGTAACTATTCCAGAGCGGGCACAGTGGGCAGTGGTCACACACTGCTCAGGCGAGGCTGGATTCGTAGGGAGGTTAGTTGTTCAGCTCCTTGGTCAACCTGTGCATGCCAGGTTCTCATGCCTGTGATCCCAACAGATGGCAGGCTGTGGGGGATAGAGGGAAGTGATCTTGTCATGAGACTCTGTTGAGAGAATTTGTCTTTTTCTTTTTCTCTCTTAAAGAAATTATAGCAACAACAAGACGAAGATTCCTGAAAGAACACAGTCACATACTACCATCTTCTGCACCATCAGATATGTTTTACTTGAGTGTTAATCAACACTCAGACTCAATTTTTCAGTGATCTGAAGAGGCATTGAATACTCTGCTGAGGTCTGAGAGGTGTCAAAAATTTGGTTCATGGACTTACACATCTAGAAAGTATTCCTTATATACCTAGAAAGTATTCCTTACATAAAAAAACTAAGAGAATAAATAAAAGAGGAAACCATCCATTTCTGAACAGCCTGAATGAACTCTTAAACTTATAAGCAAGAATGACACATTCATTAACTCACTCAATCAGTCAGTCGATACTCTCTGAAACTCCATTATGTTCTAGGTTCTATTCTAAGAATAGACAAGGTAGTGAAAAGCAAAATCAACAAAGGTTATGACCTCCCAATTATGATGTAGTAGAAATGATAGTAATAAATACATATCAATATTTATAGTTTGTCAGAGAATATGTGTTTTAAAGAAATATAAAGTAAGGTAAGGGTATGTAGTACATTTGGATAGTGCTTTTTTTAAAAGCAGTGGAATCTGAGATGTCATTTAAAACCCAAATAAATTTTGTAGACCTATGGGGAAAAGTGTGCTCTATCCAGAGAGATGAATAGGGACAAAATCTGAGAGTAGAGACAACTTGGTATTGTACAGGGGAAGGAAGGAAGCCACAGATGAACTTGTGTGAGTAGGAAAAAATAAAATCAAGAGGTAGATTTTGTATTATCTTGCTATTGTCTTTTGTTCCATCTTAACACTCTTGTCATTTAAACCCTCTGAGAGTAGGAGAATACCTTCGCATGATTCCCCTTTCCAAGGCTGTTTCTCACCTAACCTCCTTGCTTCTGTCCTTGACTGTAAAACTCTGATGGTGAATATTCATAAAGAACATGCTGTGGAAGGATTTTCAAAATGATCGACACATTTATGGTAAGAAGCCCTAGTCGTTCGGGAGGTGAGAGGTCTGATTCCTGACTCAGCTTGCCAATATCCTACTGTGCAGCTCTTCAAAGTTAGTTTTGCCTTTCCACGCTGTAATTCCTCATCTCCAGGTGAGATGATCTCATGATTTCCAAGGACTCCTTTGTTGCCAATATTATAAAATTCCTTGCCAAATAAGGCCAATATGGCCAGTTTGTCTACAACACTCGATGTGAATGTTAATACTCTACAATAGTAACTGATTTAGTATTTTTCACGTTAGTCTATGGAATGCATTGCATGTGTACAAGGGATGACAGATTCAGATTTACTTTTGTGGGGGAGGAGAAGAATACTAAAATGCCTTAGCATCCCCCAAAGTTTATACCAATTGTTATGAGAGCAGGCAATATATAAACATAGAGGGGAATGCATTTCTCAAATAATGTATTAAGCTCTATTGCCAAGTAGCTGTTAGCTCAGAATAGTGCCCAGTATATATAGTGAGCACTCAATAATATCGACTGGTATTATCTGACAGGGAAGACATTAATGTTGATTATTGGCACATTGTTTAATTTTTCCAAGCTTCATTTTAATTTATTGGTCCGATTTCTGGCAGGAAACATAAGATGATTAAAGTGTATTTAACAAAGGAAAGTAAATTTGAAGTTGTGGGAAAAGTTAGAAGAAACCAAAGAGAAAGAGAGAGAGGGAGTGAGAGAGATGATGATTTACTTCTAAGCTAACAAGGGGTAGACACCCTTATCACTTTTAGGTCTGAAGAACCAGGAGAATGAGTAGTTTAGTAGGACTCAAAAAGAGTTGAAGCCAGAGCCGTGGCAGGGGCTACCTAAATGGAAGCTGTAACTTTCTATTGCGAGACAGAGCCACTGCCTGCCCCTGACCTTCCAGTGATAGAGGTGAGAAAATAACCCAAATACCTCTCTTCTCCCACTCTTCATTTTCCTGCTACCCTTTTCTTTGGTCAAATCCAATTATAAGCCAAACTCAAAGGGACCTGGGTCAAACAATCTCTAGAGGTCAACCTTCTGGGGGCCAGAGAAGGGTGGATAATAATGAAAAGATCTGTTGGGGCAGAGGGTATCTGGGCCAGAGACTACCTAGCGCATTCACATTTTATAAAACAAATTCATTAACTAGCGTTTTTATACACTTACCAAATGCTGTTTTGAATGTTTTGGAATATAGTATTTTGAATATAAACAGCAACATAGATCTGTGTCCTCAACTAAGTCTTTAGAAACAGAAGACACCAATGTGGGGTTAAAGGGTTAAATGCAGAATCTGGAATTATGGTGTCAATTTGGTTTAATAACTTACAACATTTATGTATTAACTTACTCGTCTGTAAAAATGAGAAGAGAAATAATGGCTTCTTCCCTGGACTATGGTGAGGTTTAAATTAGCTAATTCACAGAAGGCAAGTAAGACAAGGCTTATCGTATTGTAAGCACTTGATGTTGGCTGTTATAGCAGCCAAACGTGATATATAAGGTTTGAACAAAGCTCTAGGACTGTTACAATGGGAAAGCACATGACCCTAGAAGGGGCTAGATTAGACTCTTTTGGGGTATATTCTAGCCTGTTGGAGATTTCATGACAGTTCCTTAAGGTCGCAATACAGGTATAGGCAGTGTCAGAAATACAGCCAAGTTCCTGTGTGCATTTAACCGCTTGACCAGTCTTCCTCCCTTCTTCGTCTATAAACTCTGTAAAGCAACCCTATTCAGGGTGGTCATAAATGAAAAACAGCATCAGCTATTTAACTGTTCTAAAAAGCACATATTGAGGATAGTGGTATTGATGATCTAAAATACTTACTGGCACTTGAACCCAAGGAGTAAAGACATTTTATAAATCAGCCGACATGCCTTATGTCTTGGATCTAAATTTTGATTTCATGAGTCATATATCACAGATGTCTTTTTGTAGTCTATACTTTCCTCCTTGGAAAGCAATTTATTATTTTTATCAATATTAATGTAATTGCCATTATTATTTTAGATGAACTGCATGTGTCTACCATGTCTGGCTTGGACCAGTTTCTCTCAGATCAATGAAAAGTAAGCTGTTGGCTTTTTATGTCTTGCAAAATGTTCAAAGGTTTATTGCTAAGAGTTTTTTTCAACCTAATGTCACTAAGTAGTTTTAGTTTTAATTTATTCTCTACTCCGACTAAGAGTAATATCTAATCAATGAAATTACAGGATTGAAGTCACATGGTAGCACAATGATAAAATAGGACATTCCGAGGCTGAGCCACTTGGGAAGGTTCCGGATTCATGTCTGGAGATCTCTCTAAGTACAGTGGGCACACATGTGCCCACGATCAGGGGCTGGCAGAGGCTGAGAGTAGATCATGGCATTGAGTCTCATTGGAGATGTTGTCTGTTTCTCTCTGTATCCCTCACTCATGGAATAAATATTAATAAATAAATAAATAAACTTAAACCATTCCAACAGGATTCCCCCTTTATAAGAGAGCATTCAGTTACTAACTAAATTGCTTTTTCTCCCTCCTTTTGCTAGTCCCTTACAGAACCTGGGGTTTTCGGAAGGTTGGATTTTCTCTTGTGGGTTCGCTACACACTACTATAGAAAGAATAGATAACTTCTCTTTCCTATGCTGTCATTTGCTTTTTTAACTAACAGTGATATTTTATTAAAATAGTAAAGTCTGAAAGGAAACTCAGGCAATGTGAAAGGGAAATTTTGCCTTTAATAAATAAGAATATGTAGACATTCAACTGGTAACTTTGGTTGGTTGGATTTTAATTTTTTTCATTGCTAAGAAAGCTTAAGGGTAGGTATAGAAATGGGCTTAAAGCAAGTTCTCAGAACAAGCTTTTGCAAAATAGCAGTCACAGCATTTATAAGCGGCAACCCCGTCCATATGGAAGAGAGAAAAGCTAGAAGTGAAAATTGCATCATCCTTTCCATATCAGACAAGTTAATTAGTTGGTCCATAATCACAGACTCTGCTCCAAATGAAAAGAACAGCTTTTCTCCTTTTGAATGGAAAGGCACAGAAGGTGCAATACCTGTGTAATTCATTAACAGTAAGAATGTTTTGAAGGAAGAACTTGTGAATTTAGATTACCCTGAACTCCAAGTAATAGCCAAGTTGTGAGATTTTTGCAGTTTCTCAAAACAAATTTTAAAAGTGAGAATTTCTTTTTGTGCTTATCAGAAGTAAGCTAAGGAGTTTGAAAGATTTTGTGAGGTATTTTTAAAACTTTGTTTGTTTTTAAAATATCGGCATGCTATTTAGTGTACTGAATAAGATATGAAGACTTGTTATTATTTTTTTTACTGCTCAGAAAATGTATTGAAATAAGAAGGCACATAAAAGGACAAGGGATAAATTTTAAAAACAGCAGCTCTAAAACCTTAAGGATATTATGATTATTTTAAAACAAACAAGGCTCAAGGTAAATATACAAATTTTTGATGGCATCAACACTGTATTGAAAGTAGGAGTCAGGAAAAGAAAACTAAAATATGAACCCTGAAAACCATAAATATTGCTATATTTAAGAAAGCTATAAAGGAGAAATAGGGGAAATCTATACTTAAGGAAAGGCCCAAAGGATAGATTTTAAGTTGGGGACAACAACCCTAAGAATGAAATTTAGACAATAATTTTAGCAGGATTGATGCAGCTGCTCTGGGAGATATTCTGGTTAAGTTATTCATCGAAGTATATGTGCATATAGACTATGAACTTGCAATTTTATTCCTGGGTTCATATCTCAGAAAGATTACCACCGGGGTTCATATGGGGACAAGTCTAAAGATGTCTATTGAAACTAAAGTTAGAGTCTTCTAGAACTGTCCAACCCTAGGTGAATGGATCCGTTAAGTTAGCAGAGTGACAGCAGAAGCTACTCCAGAAGCATCCCAAACCAGCACATGGCAGGGGTGGTGACATTACTGTTCTACAACTTGGTCTGGGGGTGTCCATGGCTGCTTCCCTAGGTCAAGTTGAACCTCTAGACGTATCAGCAGAGGAGAGAGGAAGTCACCATAAGCCACAAGTGGGATACTGACAGGATTTGGAGGCTGGCCTTTGCTTAGGTTGAAGCCATGTGGTTGGAATGAGGCCAGCCGATTCTGCTGATTCTGGGAGTCACAGACTTTTCATTCTTGTTTTGGTAATTGTGCATCCACAAAAGAATAAGAGAAGGAAAAGTGAGAGGAAAAAGACTGGTTTTATCACTAAATGAGTTGGGGCAGCATGCTTACATGGAAACTATTGGCAGGGTTCTTAAATATGAATTGTGGTTGGATATAAAAGGATTCAGGGTGAAATACTATCCTTGGCTCAAACTCCATCAGTTTTTGTACATTTTCAAACTATGTTACACATGGTAAAAAAACAATTTAAACACCTGCGGTTCTGTAGAATTGATACTTTTTTTATTTGTACAAAAACTTAGCTACCAGGGCCAGCAGACAGCCCAGTGGATAAGGTCCTGGGCTCTCACATGGTTGGCTCCAGTTGGAGACCCAAATTTGTTGACTTGAAACTTATTCTAGGTGCATGTTCTTGTGGGTCAAAATCCCAAGAGGAGAACGGAGGAGAAAGCGTTGAGATGTATCCATATCCCCTAGGGAGTTATTTCTCACTTTCCCTCTCACTGTCTCTCTTTCCAGTGAGTGTACACATCCTATGGCAAAATCCTTGAAAAACAAACAAAAACAATTTAACTACCTTATAATTTTGGGCCTACAGGGTGGATGTTAAGTGCTTAGCTCTAGGACAGACTGTGTGCATTCAAAACCCAGATTTAACAGGCATTAAAAGAAAGAAAGAAAAGAAACTATCTAACAAATGTTTTCTTTATTTTCTTCTATTTAACTAATAATCCGAATTAAAGTAAACTTTAATGTATATGATTCATAAATAATATTTATGTAAGTGTCCAAGTTGGGCAAAGCTAAAGTGTTGGGTATATCTTATTCTCATTGCTCAGTTGGGCTTATTTAGGACCCAGATGCTTTAGTATCTTGAGGAGAATTAGGTTGATTAGACAGAATTTTGAATTCAATGCTTGATCACTTTACATAGAACAGACTTGGCATAATAATCCATAGTGGGCTCTGAAATTCTTGGTTAATGAAAAGCTAATCGTGTTACAAAGAGTTTTCTTTTTTGGGAGAAGTTTTCACTATAGGGCACATGCGCTCGCCAGACAGACAGAGACATAGAGACAGAAAACGAGAAACCCGCCCCCCGGGGGAGATGGTCACGCCGCAATCCCTTCTCCTCCTCCATTCTCCTCTTGGGATTTTGGGCACACACGCACATGTGCCCGGCGTGAGTTTTAAGCCACCAGGTCCAGGACGCAAACCGCGGTCGACTAAGTGGGAGTCCAACGACATAGCCATTACGCTAACTGCTGGTTCCCAAGCTATTTTTGATGTGACATACATTTTCAGTTATTCTTATATAATGGTTTTTAATTATAAAAATAATGTCATTTGTAGCTTTTAAAATATATTTTTTAGGCAAAAGAAAGTGCCTGTTCTACTTTGTAATTTTCAATCACTTCAAATCTCATGTTTAACTACACCCTTTTTGACATTCGGACTTGGAATATTATAGTTTATGATAAATACGGTGATGCTCATTAAATGTTTACTCTTTTCTCTAGTTTGTAAAAATATAATTGATATTGCCAACTTAACATGATACATAACCGAGAGACTTATAATGAGGAAAATGGTAGATATAATAATTACATTTGTCAAAACATGTGTAAACATGAATGGATAAAATTTATAATGATTTAGGTACTTACACTAATTTTTCAATCATTTCAGTAGTAAATTACCACCAAGGTTCATATGGGGACAAGTCTATGTACATCTTTAGAAGTAAATGGAAGACCACACTGCTTTAAGAGTGGATGTATCAGGACCAGCAGTTAGCGTAATGGCTATGTCGCTGGACTCCCATGTAGTTGAATGCCGTTTGAGTCCCAGACCCGGTGGCTTAAACTCACGCTGGATGCGTGTGCGTGCATGCCTAAGATCCTGAGAGGAGATTTAAGAAGGGATTGCCATGTGGCCAACACCCCCGGGACGTGATTTCTCTCTGTCTCTTTGTCTCTCTCTGTCTTCCTGGTGAGTGCACATGCCCTATAGCAAAAACCTCTCCCAAAAGTAAAGAAAAAAAAAGAAAAAAGAAAAAAAGTGGATGTATCATATATAAGAAGTGAAGAATTGAGGCCGGTAAGTGGTGTGGTGGTTAAGGTGTTGAACTCCCACATGGCTGATCATGATTTGAGTCCTGGACCTGGAGGCTTGCTTTCTCTCTCTCGCTTTCTCTCTCTCTCTGTCTGTCTGTCTCTCTCTCTCTGATCAAATTGAAGAATAATAATAAATGAATATAATTAAATAAATAATTATTTTTAAAAAGTTCATTTATTTAAAAAAAGTAGAGAGTTAAGAAGGATACTCTCTGCTTTCTTTTCTCTTTTTTAAAAAAATTATGTTAAAGGGACCAGCAGTTAGTGTAATGGCTATGTCTCTGGACTCCCATGTACTCGACTGCGGTTTGCATCCCGGACCCGGTGGCTTAAACTCACGCTGGGTGCATGTGCGTGCATGCCCAAGATCCTGAGAGGAGAATGGAGGAGAAGGGATTGCGGCGTGGCCATCCCCCCAGGGGTGATTTCTCACTTTCTATCTGTCTGTCTCTCTCTCTCTCTTTGTGGCGAGCGCACACGCCCTATAGCAAAAACCTCTTCAAAAAAAAATTATGTTAAAGAAAGGAAGATACATTTAGAAAGAAAAAGGGAGAGGGCCTGTTACATTTAGTTTGATTATTTAATACTTGAAAAAATGTAAATACGACTCAGTATTCTCAAATAGGACAGAAGGCAAAGAGCACCCATCCTAACTTTGTTTCTGTCATAATTATAAGGTGAAGTTAAAATTCTCCTTCCTCTGAAAAGTTTTCTTTGATCCTCAACTGCAAGTAATTTCTTCCTCTCTTGATTTTCCCACTGCCTGTCTCTTCTAAAGCACTTAGGACCTTGTATTGTAGTGATTTACGGACAGTCTCTAGGGTCTTATGATATTGCAAGATTATAAACTAATTGAGGAGAGGATTTATATCTGATTCTGCTCCAGTCTGGAAGGCAGTGCTTATAAAAAGATAAGCATGGAGTTTGAGTCAGTGAGAACCCAGTTTCAAGCCAAGCTCTGCTACTTCCTGACTGTCTGAACTATAGCAAGTCATTAATTTTCTCTGTGCTTCAAATTTCTCATATATAAAATGATGATAATACTTGGCTTATAGCATTTGGGAAAATTTTATGAAATAATTCATTTCTTGCTTTCATCCTTTGCATTGACAAGCATTCCTTTCCTACATGTAGAAGGTATGTGAATAAAGAATGAGTCAGTGATTTTCAATTGCCTCTCACTATTAGAAAGACAATATAACCACAATGCTTGACAAGTACAGTTTGTATGATGGAAGCATAAGGCAATTCAGGGCCGGCAGGAGGTGTAGTGATCAAGGCACTGGGCTCCCACATGGCCGACCACAGTTCAAGTCCCAGACCTGGCGACTTGCTTTTTCACTTTCTCTCTCTCTCTCTTGGATCAAATTAAGATAAATAAATAAATAAATAAACGTTTAATGAAATAATTATTAATAAAAAAAGCTACATAAGGCAATTGTGTCCTCCTCCTGCCCAGCACCGTTTTTATTAAATTTATTCAATGAGGTGAATATTTCTCCTTCTCCTGGATGAAATTTAATAAAAACACTAAGTTGTTTCTGATCACTTTCAGATAATCAAAGTTCTCTGGTCAGAAATTTGTAGGTCTCATTTCACATGCTAATTAAAATTTCAGGGGCCGGTAGATGGTGTGGTGGTTAAGGGCACTGGACTCCCACATGGTGGACCTGGTGGCTTGCTTTATCGCTCTCTCTCTTTCTCTCTCACTCTGTCCCTCTCTGGTCGAATTAGAATAAATAGATAAAGTTAAGTAAAATGATTCTTAAAAATTTCAAACATCACTTGAATTATAGCTACCTCCCTTTTCTCAGTTCAATTTTGTTGTAGGTTAGCCATTGCCTAATAGGTTGGTAGATGGGTACATTGACCTTGTCTCTCTTGAATTATGCTTCTAAGGGTGTAGGAAAGTTGTAATACGCTATCATGAATTGGTGTCAGACTCAAAACATTGTTTTGTTTGTTTTCTAAGATATACTTTTTTCTGTCAGGATAGTTTTAATAGATTCTTCAGGGACCTTTCCCCAGATGCCCATTACCAGGAACTTTATTTCTACAGCCCTTTGGATGTCAATGAGTTACTTTTCCTGGCTGAATATAAAGTTCTCATTGACTTCAGATTGTTGATGAATCTTTCATTCATTTATTCAAATAATATTTACTCAACCCCACTGCTAGTGAAAAATCTTCTAAGTGGATTAGTGAAGAAAGATTTCTACCTCAGAAATATTTCTTTTAAAAGAGAAGACAATAAACACTAGACATAATAAATGAAAAATTAATACAATACCTTAGAAAGTAACATACTAGGGGCTAGCAGGTGGCATGGCAGTTAAGGTGTTGAACTCTCACATGGTTGACCATGGTTTGAATCCTGGACCCAGCGGCTTGAAACTCACGCCAGGCATGTGTGTGTGTGTATGCCCAAAATCCAAACAGGAGAATGGAGAATGGATTGCAGCATGGCCATTCCCTGGGGCTGGAGGGAAGGGGTGATTTCTTTCCCTCTTTTTGTCTCTCTCTGTCTTCACCAAGCACATATGCCCTATGCTAAAAACAAAACAAAACGGAACAAAAACAAACAGTAGTAACACATTATATGAACAAACAAGCAAAAACAATTGAGCATATTATGGCTAGCAGGTGGTGTGAGGGTTAAGATGCTGGAATCTCATATTGCCAACCAAAGTCTGAGTCCTGGACATGGCAGCTTATTTTTTCACTTTCTCTGTCTCTCTCTTTGATCAAATTAAAAATAATAATAAAGAATAAAATAAAATAAATAATTTTTAAAAAGAACTTGAGCATATTAAGGATTATTAGGAATGTTTGTACATGGCTTAGTTGCCTTAAGGAGAGTGATCACTCCTACTTTTGTAAAGGCAGGTTGTAACTCCTCTCACTCCAGTATGTTCACACTTCTGCAATGTGACATTGCTGTTTAAGTGGTGGGTTCTCTCTTTTCAAACCTTGAATATGTGTTTGGATATATGTTTTGCTTTGGTTAACAGACATTAAAATTTGTAAGCAAACAAAAGGAATAAAAAATGTGCATTGAGGTTTGTCTCCTCTTGTTTCTCGGGAACCTCTGCCAATAAGTAAAGAATTCTTTTTTTGCATCTCAGAAGATGAGAGCCCAAGTAGAGATAAAACTTCTGGCTTTCAAACATTTGGCTATTGGTTTAGCTGATGTTAAAGACTATCCAGCTGAGGCCATTCTAGATCATCCAGCTCCATCTGAGCTGTTAAAGAAAGGAAGAATAGACTAGTCAACCTACATAATGATGATCTATAACAAATTGTGTTTGTTTTAAACTATAGCAATTTGTGATTATCAATAGCTAACTGATACACTGACATTTTAACAAGGGTTAAAGGGTGTCAGGGAGTGTGCTTCATTGATGGTTAAAAAAACAGCCTGTGGGACCAGCAGTTAGCATAATGGCTATGTTGCTGGACTCCCACGTAGCCAACCGTGGTTCGAGTCCCGGACCCGGTGGCTTAAACTCATGCTGGGAGCCTGCCCAAGATCCCGAGAGGAGAATGGAGGAGAAGGGATTGCGGCGTGGCCATCCTCCCTGGGGGGTGATTTCTCGCTTTCTATCTCTCTGTCTCTCTCTGTCTGTCTGGTGAGCACACGCGGCCTATAGCAAAAACGTCTCCAAAAAAAAAAAAAGAAAAAGAAAAAGAAAAAACAGCCTGTGAAAAATCCCTTAAAAAGGGAGGGGACCTGTAGTGTTTTGAACGCGAGCATGCCACTGTGAGGTAGAGGAGATTGAAGAGGGTAGAGAAGTAGAACACGGGCATTGAAAAAAAACTATAAAATTTATTTTAAATGATAAAAGATCCCATATCACCAAAGCAATATTATGTGAAAAGAATAAAATAGGAGGCATTTCACTGCCTGACTTCAAAAACAGACACATTGACCAATGGAACAGAATAGAGATTTTCAAAATAAACCTCAAATCATACAGCCAACTGATCTTTGACAAGGGGGACACGACAATGTAGTGGAGAAAAGAAAGTCTTTTCAGCAATTGATATTGGAAGAACTGAGTATTTACCTGCAGAAAAACAAAACTGGACCCCTATCTCTCACCATTAATAAGAATCAATTAAAATGCATCACAAATTTAAATATGAAGCCTCACACCACAAAACTACTCATAGAAAGCATAGGGGAAACTTGAAGCCATTAGAGTAGGCAAAAATTTCTTAAATAAGACCCCTAAAGGACAAGCAATAATCCCTCAAAATAGACCAGTGGAAATATATCAAGTTAAAATCCTTCCTCATAGCCAAGGAAACAATAATTAGAGTGAAAAGACCACTCCAGAAAGGGAGAAAATATTTGCAAATTATTCCTTAGACAAGTAGTTGATGTCCAGAATATATAGGGAACTCAAGCAGCTCACCATAAAATAAATGAATAAGTCAATTGAAAAATGGGTAAATGAGTTGAATAGACAACTCTTCAAAGAAGACTTAGGAATGACCAAAAAGCATATGTAAAAATGCTCAACATCATTTGTCATAGGGAAATGTAAATTAAAACCACAAGATACCATTTAACTCCAGTTAGAATGGCTAGGATCCAAAAATAAAGAACAAGTGCTGGAGAGGATGTGGTGAAAAAGAAACCATATTATACTGTTGGCAGGAATGTAAATGAGTACAATCTCTGTGTAAAACGATATGGAGATTCCTCACAAAACTACAAATGTAACTATCACATGACCTAGTAATCTCACTTCTTGGTATTTACCCAAATGATAGGAAATCACTCAGTAAGAAAAAGATTTGTACATCCATGTTTATTGCAGCATTATTCACAATTGCTAAAACATAGTATCTACCCAAGTGTCTAAAAACGGATGACTGGGTTAAAAAACTGCAGCACATATATACTATGGAATATTACTCGGCTATAAGAAACAATGAGATTGTATCATTTGACTCAAAGTGGATAATTGTAGACGTAATGTTGAGTGAAGTGAGCCAGACTTTGAAAGGTATACACTGCATATCTCCACTCAACTTGTATTGTGTGTGTACACTTTATGATAGAGGCTGAGAGATCTGAAAATGTAATAATGGGGAAGACGAACATGGATGCTAGATAATGTAAGGGAAGAATGAATGGTAGAGAGTGAGTGGTAGAGGTGGATGTGAGGTGAAAGGTGAGGAAACAATTGACAGATGGAAAAAATATAAAGTTCTTTGTTAAAAAAACTGATATTGTATATATCAGGGTGGGGACTTTATGTAAAATAAAAAAAAGTCAGGATTTTTCTTTGACTCATCAATCTTTCTTTAGATTATCGTCATCTATGAATATAAAGCATTTTGTAACTTTCTTCTGTAAATTCTGAATGCACATCTTGCAACTTAGTTTTTATGTGACTTTTGTTATTTTCTCAATTGTCATATTGGTAGGAATTCTGGAATTAGATCTTTTTTTTTAACAAAATAATTTTGATGCTTTGTGTCTGAGCACCTTCCTCTAGACTTTTGTTTTTAAAAAGATTTTTGCTATAGGAGACATGCTCTCCCTCTCTGGAGAGACAGAGGGACAGAAAGCAACAAATCACTCCCCTTGGGAATGGTCACTCCACAATTCCTTCTCCAGTCTCTTGATATTTTGGGAATATGAGCACACACATCTGGTGTGAGTTTTAAGCTACTGGGTTTGAGACTCAAAACGCAGTAGTCTATGTTGGAGTCCAGTGCCTTAACTGTCATGCCATCTGCTGGTCCCACACTGGACATTTCTATACATGTACATATTAGCATTGTATCCAAGTACAAATGCTAAAAGCAGAATGACTTAAACATTTGCCCGTATAAAGGTAAATAGACACTGTAGATTATTTTTATGCTTGAATCATTTTTATTTTTTTGCTGCATAGTAAATTGCAATTATGAGTCAGTGTAATATTACTGATTATAGAATACACTTTGAGCTGTGAGATATGGCAACTCCCTGTGAAAGAGATCTGTCTTATAAACCTGAACATTTTGAGTGATTTTTATTTATTTTTTTAGCTGTCATGGATGGGAAAGACAAAAAAAAAAAAAATCCAACATTCAAATATTCAAACCCCTTAGAAACACTTTTCTAATCAATAAAATACATAAAATCTTTTAATGATTTTTAGTTACTCTGATCATCTTATGAAAACATTGTTGAATAGACAAAGATAAAATTAATATTGACATAAAGCTACTTTGTTATGGGATTATGATTTAAAATTGCTTTTAAAAAAATTTGCCAGGTAATTGCTCATTTATTTTACACCAAGTTGAGATCTTAATACACATATGCATTTTAAAAAAAAACTTGTCCATAGGATGTGTGCTGGAGAAGAAAGATACAGAAAGAGATAGAGAGATAGGAAATATGAGAAATAACCTCCCTGGTGGGGATAACCACAATCCCTCTTCCTCCATTCTCTTCCTTGGGTTTTGGGCATGCACAGAAATATGCTTGACAAGGTTTTTAAGCTGCTGGGTCTGGGACTCAAACCGTATTTGGCCATGTGGGATTCTAATGCCTTAACTATCATACCACTTTCTGGCCCCCATATATGCAATTTTTTTTTTGAGAGAGATATTTTTGCTATAGGGTGCGTGTGCTCACCAGAGAGACAGAGATAGACAGGAAGATAGGAAGTGAGAAACCACTCCCCAGAGGGGATGGCCATGTAGCAATCCCTTTCCTCCATTCTCATCTTGGGATCATGGGCACACAAGCATAAGTGCCTGGCGTGAGTTTTAAGCCACCAGGACTAGGACTCAAACTAAGGTTGACTACGTGGGAGTCCAGCAACTTAACCATTGCACTATCTACTGGTCCCCTCCCTCATATATGTATTTTAACATGCTTCTAAAGCACTGTCTGTCATGAGTCTTCTTTTCTATGACTTAGAGTAGAAATAGACCATTTAAATAAATTCTATCTTCAAAATTATTTGTTATCTTTTACAAAATGACTCTAGTTTTCTTGCAGTATACATTATGATGTATCATTTTTATTGATTAATTAGTGATAATTTCATTTACCTAGCCATTACTTTATTATATTTTTACTGAAGTCTTACCATATATTACGTCTGAATTCATAACTGGGGATATCGAGAAGACAAAGACATAATTCCTGCCCTCAAGTGAATAGTAAAGTTGTTTCTTCTGAAAGGGAGAAGGGCTGCTGGCTTTCTTATTACAGCAGCTGTAAATACTGGCTGAATTTTAGAGTAGTAGACACTAAAGACTGACAGAGGGAGAAAAAGTTTCCAAAGGCAGGAATAGAATTCAGTGCCGTATCATCCTTGGAGATGTTGCTAAGAAGGATGAAACGGAGTGAAGCTTTGAGTTTTCTTCCTAGTCCCTGCTACCATCCTTCCATTATTTCCAGGTCTTAAGTGTAGTGTTTCATGACATCCTTGGACTTTGCTACTTGACCTGGGTGTACATTGTCCTATTCACCTTTCTTATAACAAGTATTGAAATTTGTGGGATTGTATCATCTCTTCTTGTTTGGTGTAACCACATGGAAGGATTTCCTTCTTGATAACCTATGATTACATTTTCCAATAGAACAGATAGTGACTGCTCTGAATGCCATTTCCCTTATTTCTTCCTCTCTTCCTCGTTCAGAGAATCAGGCATGGATTTAACTTATTGAAATTTAATAAATTGTGTCTCCTAAAAAGATATATTCACGTCCTCTTGCCTGGAATCTGTGGGTATGCTCTTACGTGGAAATAAGGTTTTTGCCTATGGAATCAAGTTAAGATGAGGTCTATACTGGATTAGGGTGGGTCCTAAACCTAGTGGCTAGTGTTTTTATTGGGAGAAAGAAATTTGGAGAACCATAGAGAAAAGACACATAGCGAAGACTACATCATGACGGAGGCAGAGAGTGGAGTGATGTAGTGCAATCCATAGAATACCAAGGATTGTCACCAGATGCCAAGCAAAGGCAAGGAAGAGGTCTATTCTAGAGCCTTTCAGAGGATGTATAGTCCTGCCAATACTGTGATTTCAGACTTTTAGCTCTGAGAACTGTGATGGAATAAATTCTTTAGTATTATTATTTTAATTGCCATAGGATGTGTTTTCACGCACAAGAGAGAACCCTACAATGGGGTATTGCCCGAATACCTTTTCCTCTATCTTTTCATCCTGTCAGGATTTGGGGAAAACATATATTGGCCTGTCATGTTTTTCAAACCCTCAAAGCTGGGATTCAAAACTCAGTAGACTATGTGGGATCTGGCTCCTATTGGATGCACTTTACTACACTACAGGACCACCTCTTATAATTATGTTACTTTAAGCCACCGAGTTTGTGTCAGTTTGTTATTACAGTTCCAGGAAACCAATATGCCTGCACTGAAAAGCTTACGGATTGTTGAATATAGGCTATAGCATGTATGTGAAACCTTTAGGTATGAAAGACAGATTCCGATATCATTCTGCTCTGCTTGTTACCAAGGCTGATATCAATATTCTCATCAGGCAAAAACAGATCTGTGCAAGAAGTTCAGAATTTCAAATAAAGAGATGAAGACTGTTGGCAAGGAAGAACCTTTTTATTCCCATTAGATCTTACAGCTAACACGTATCCTGCCTGTTGCCAATATAGATATTTATCATCACCTCATCATTATCTCTTCCTTACATTTAAAAACATTCTATTAATGTTTCTTTCACTGCATCAGATTTGTTTTGGTTGGATAAGAATTGTGGTGATTCCAGATCTTCCTAGAATGCCTTTATCAGCTTTGTTTTTGTTTTGTTATGTTTTGAGCAGACTTAATGAAGCAAATAAAGATTTACCAGGCCCCTGGACACTTTTAATTCTTTAGCAAAGAAATTCAAACGTCATGGTTGCAGAAGAAGAATGAAAGAGCATTTTGGTTAGTGCACATAAATTCTTGTTTGTTCATCTTATAACAAATACATTTTAAATTTAATTTTAAGTTTCCTCTTTCTTTTCTCTATGAACTTTTGCTTTGGAATACTTTTCATGGCCAAAATGCTTTCCCAAATTGGATAGACACGCCATTGCTTTTGAGACCAAATTAGCCTCCAGGATGGGCTGCCTGGTGCTCGCACTGTCAGCACCACCACGGTCTGCAGGCCAGTTGCCAGTTTGTAACTGTGTCCAGGGAAATATCAGCTTCCCTAACTGATTTCCTCCCTCTTCCCAAACTAATTATTTGGAGACCTTCAAGCTTTCCAGAAATATCTGCAATTAGTCAGATGGTATCTAGGGCTTTGTTTAAAATTACAATAGAAAATTTATCAAGACCATTTGGTCTAATCTCTTTCGTCATCTTTCCAGTGAATTTTTCTTTTCTCTGGAGAGTTAGAAATGAGACATCATGATTATTACATAATTATAGAGAATAATAATAACAATAATGCTTGAAATTATTATTATACCATTAAGAAGAATGATATGTACAAAGATAATTCCTTGTCAGATTTATAAAGATTTTCTTCCAGAAGTTCAAACAATGAGCAATTATGAGCCTTACAATCTCCCTTTGCTGATGGTAGTTAGAACTCTAGTTTTCTAAGCCAGGCACTAGGAGTTCATATTTCATAAGCATTTCAAACTGCTTCTTATATTTAAGCATAATGGTTAATGCAAAATCGTTCTTCAATAAATATTGTTGCATGGGATAATAGATTAATTTAGAAAAGGGAAATTATACATTTTTGAGATAGAGCTTATGTTTCATTATACTTAATCTTTTTAAAACTACTTTTGCACAGTTTATGTCTTTATAGCAAATATTTGGTTAATCAAAGTTTAAAAGAAAACACTAACTGTCTCTTAGTCCAGTATTGCATTGCTAACAGAAATACCTGACAGTGGGTGATTTATAAAGAAATAAAAGTTTATTGCACTCATGGTGATTGAAAAATCCTAAGATATAGGGCTGGCATCAGGCCAGCCTGTCACAACCTGGTTTTAAAAAGCAGAGAGGAAGGTGTGTACTTGCAAAGAAAGAGACCTGGTGATAGTCATCTACCTTCTATAAAATCCACTCTTCTGAGAACTAATCCTGTCTTTTTAATTTTTTTTTATTAGAGATTTTGTCACAAAGAATGAATGCTCACTGCAGAGAGACAGGGACAGAGAGATGGAAAGTGAGAAATCATCCCCCACGGGGTATGGCTATGCTGTAATCACTTCTTATCCATTCTCCTCTCAGGATTTTGGGCATGCATACACATGAGCCCAGTGTTATGTAGGAGCTGCTGGGTCTGAGACTCAAAGTGTGGTCCACTATGTGGGAGTCCAACATGTTAACCACCATGGTACCTGGGGACCTCAAAAGAACTAACCCTTTCCCATGAAAACTAGAATTCACTTGATCTCATGAAAAACAGCATTCGCCGGGCATGTGTGCATGCGTGCCCAAGATCCCGAGAGGAGAATGGAGAAGGGATTGAGGCATGACCATCCCCCCTGGGGGTTGATTTCTCACTTTCTTTCTCTACATCTCTCTCTGTCTGTCTGGCGAGCGCACACACCCTATAACGAAAAACTCTCAAAAACAAAAAAACAAAACAAAATAAAAAACAAAAAAAACCCCAAACAGCATTAAGCCATTCATGAGACCAGTACCTTCATGGTATTATCATTGCCCACTAGGCTCACCTCTTAAAAGATTCACAGCCTCCCAGTTAAAGTGGGGACCAAATTCTAAAACAAGAAATGAACCTTTGGAGGACAAATTATTACCAAACCATAGCAATAGACTTAGCATATGAGTTCGATTTCTAGTTCTTCTATTTGGTAACGCTGTGTCCTTGAGCAAATCAGAAGCTCTTTGATAAATTGGAGTTTACAGATACACGCAACACACACACATTTCGTTAATTTTTTCTTTAATGAAACATTAGCTATAAGCTTAAAATTCTCTTAGTTTCTCATCCCCAATCTTATTTTCATTCTCTTCTCCTCAATCACTTCATGAATTTAATATATATTCTTCTAGTTATACACATGGATATTGTATACATATCAGAGAAAAATAATAATATTATGTGCTTAAAATTTTTTCAAACTTACTCAGATGCTACCAAAGTGAATATGGGGGAAAGGGTGGTCTTCCAAAAATTAATGGAAAATGTTTATTATAAAAGAAAAGAGGCCACAACACAAGATGCTCATTTATTCCTTAGAGAAGTCTTATTAAATATCTCCTCTAATATAATTTCCTAGGATGAAGGAGGAAGAGAAGAGTAAGATTGAGCTATGCTCTGCTGCTTGATGGATTTGAATGAAGGTAAGACACAATTATTGGTGCTCAAGACAAATGTCTTGGGAGAAGAGTCATACCTAATGAAGAATTTTTGTTTTTTTTCATCAGAGAAATACTGTGACCTGTGGAATATGTTTTTTCTCCCTGACTTCAAGTGTTCAACAAAATGACAACAATCACGCCAACAGTGGTGGTACAGCAGTAACATAATGCTCTGCAACGTTGAGGCCACATGTTTGTATTCCAGAATTTCGCTGTACATGAAGGGTATGTGTAAGTCTCCATTATCCTGGTTGGCTAAAGATACAGGGAGATCCCAGTGTAAAGATCCTGGTGGGGATGGTAGTTCTTTTTCTGTTATGAAAGAAAATAATAAACTTTAAAAAAAAAAACAACGATCATAATTTATTTGGTGAAACAAGACTTTTTTTTTTGTTTAAAAAGAATTATTTTATTTAAATTTATTTATTTATTTACATTTGATTTGATAGGGTCAGAGTGAGAGAGAGAAAGTGAGAAAGCAAGACAGCAGGTCCAGAATTCAACTGCAGTCCGCCCTGTGAGAGTAAAGGGCCCTTAATCACCATGCCACCTGCTGCCCCTGACTTTTTTTTTTTTTTTTAAGAGAATTTTGCTATAGGGCATGTGTACTTGCCAGAGAGACAGAAAAAGACAGAGAGACAGAAAATGAGAATGGCCATCTCAGGGGGTATGGCCATGCCACAATTCCTTCTCTTCCATTCACCTCTTTGGATCTTGGGCATGCACGTACACGTGCCCAGCATGAGTTTTAAGCCACTGGGTCTGGAACTCTAACCACAGTCGACTACGTGGTAATCCAGTGACATAACCATTATGTCACCTGCTGGTCCTGAAACGAGACTTTTAATGGAAGCAAGGGAAGAGGCTGATCCAAAGAAAAATATGTGCTAGCTTCATATACATTTTGTGGCAATCTGGGAGTGAGTGTTTTGCAATTCTAATATTGAACACAAATTGTGGGAGCAAATATAGTTAGTGGTGTTTTCAGTGGAATAACATGTTCTTTAGTGACTACTGTAATCTGTCAAAACAGTCCCATTTCTTGGGCTAGGAAAATTTTCTTGTAAAAATATGAATATACAATAAATATATTAAGTAAAATCATGTTTTTCAGAATTAATATTCAAGAAGAATATGGACAAATTCTTGTATTAATTGTAGTTTTCCCATTATTTCTTTGTTCCTTCCATTGCCTTTAAGAGCTCATTAGTATTCTGACAATAGGAATGGAGTGTTAATCATTATCACAGAACTTTTCACACTATCTCATAATTCCATCTTTATTCTCTGATCCTAACTAACTAAGACTGTCTTCTTAGAGAGTATATCTATATTTTCTTATTTTGCATTCTCAATGTAATAGAGTATCTCGTATAAGGTTAAGTACTTTGCAAATGTTGGTAGAATGGCTTTAAAAATTGTTAATTTCATTTTATTTATTAATTATTATTATTTTATTTGACTTGAGAGAGAGAAAGGGAAAGTGAGAAAACAAGTCATCAGGCCCAGGACTCAGACCACATTCGACAGTGTGGGAGTCCAGAGCCTAACCACCATGCCACCTGTCTGCCCTGATAGAATAACTTTTATTAGTCAAAATCTTGATCCTTCTTGAGGATCATCAGGGTTCAAGGAAAAAAAAATATGAATTTGTTGAATTGGACCTTGAGTAAGAGACTTAGGATGACAGTTCCCATGGTTACAGTTTCATGCTGATTTATCCTTGGTAGGCTGTTTCAGTAGGAACTTTCTGGAAGACCTATCAGGCTGGAATATACTGTTAGGATTTACAATGCTTATTTTGATTTTAGACTCAGAATCAAGAAAACCACAAGGCAAACATCTCCAGAGAAAAACACAGAATGCAGAAAGTATATGGAAGGAATCCAATAAATTTAATGAAAATACTGAACATTCTTTATCCCAAAATATCCATGCAGCAAACTCTGAAAGTTACAGTATTTTTCATCGTATTTCTTTACTTTATATCCAAAAAGAAAAGAAAGGAAAGAAAGAAAAAGAAATACCTGGAAGGAGCCCTGCCCAATATGGGGACTAGAGAATATACCTGTAAAAATGAATGGTTTGTCATTGTTTTTCATTTGTTTCTAGCTTGATGACTTGCATTTCTCACTTTACATACTGATTTAATTATAATATTACATATGAAGCTCTAATCTATTTTGGAGAGTAACCATTTCTTTTTTTCACTAGGATGTCAAGCTTATAGGTGAGGATTATGGTATCTGTGTGAAAGACTTCAGTGATACAGAATCACTGAGGCATGAGAACAGCTCGCCTTCTACCAGATGCTCAGACTTTCTATTCACAGTTCACTTCCATATTCTTACAAGTCTTTTTCTCTTTCAGGATTGGTCCTTTCTGCTATAGACTGAATGTGTCTCCTTGAAATTCACACTTTGAAATTCTTATCCCTGGTGTGATAGGATTAGGAGGTGGACCTTTTGGGAGATAATTTGGTTTAGACAAGGGCATGAAGGTGTGGTCCCATGAAGGAATTAGTACCCTTAGAAATGGAGACTTTCTGTCTTCATCATGTGAAGATACAACAAGAAGGCACCTCTTAGCAAGCCAAGAAGAGGGCCCTCTCTCATTCTGTCCACTTGGTCTTGGATTTTCAGCTTCCCCTCTGTGGGAAATTTGTGTTTTTAAGCCACTCAGACTGTGGTATTTTGTTTAGAGCAGCCTGAGCTGACTAAAGCATTCTCTCATATTTTCTTCTTTATTTTTTAAAAGAGAAAGATAGCAGAAGAAAAAAGGGGGAAAAAAAAAGAAAAAAGAGGAGAAGCAGGAGGAAGAGACAGAAGAGAAAGAAATACTTTTTGACAAGGTCTTAAAATTGCAATCCTCTGCCCTGGTCTCCCACTTAGCTAGGATTATGGCTGTGTACTTCCAAGCCCAGCCTTGTCAGGTTGGTTCAGGATTTAAATGTGGGCTGCCGCTGAAGGCCCCAGTACTACTCAGTGACACCTTACTGCTTATGCCACCATGGTTGGGCCCACTCTCATCTTTTTCCATCAAGCCAGTGTTCAATGCTTGGTTCATCTGTCTCTCTTTTATATGCATGTTTTAGAGAGTGGACAGACGTTCAGACTTCATTTGTAAACACAAATTGCATAGCAATGTGTTTTCACTGTAAAAGTTGTGGGAAATACAAAAAGCAAAATATGTTAAAAATCCCCTACTCTCACATATTCTTCATGTCAAGAGAAAGCACTATCATTTTTAAAATATAAAGTATCTCCTTCCAGTTCTTTTTCCAAGAAAATGCCATCTCCAGTCACTGTTATTCTCTCTTGTTTGCACATAGCACTTGATTACTTTCTGTCTCATATCAGAAGTGGCTTTACATGATAGTACATCGTGAAGTCTACACATTAGGGTTCTTTACTTGCACAGGCTCATTCCCAAACTCTGGGAGTTATCCTACCAATGCATTCATACAAATTATTTTATATATTTGCAACTTGGATATTTTTTTTAAGTTTTAATTTTTTTTTCTTTTATAAAGTACACATGCACTCCCAAGAGAGACAGAGAGACCAAAAGGGAATAATCCTTCCCCAAGGGAGTTGCCATGCTGCAACCCTTTCTTCTCCATTCTCTGGGATTTTGGGCATGCACACACATGCTCCTCCAAATTGCCTAAGTTTCAAGGCCCCAGAAAGCCTGCATATGCCCTCACTTAACTGTATTTATTGAAGTACATGACTATCTTCCTTATTAGAAGAAAGGAATCTTGATTTCTTATTTTTTTCCCAACAAAATATGCAAATCATCAGTTTGTACAAAGTGGGTATGTGATAAATTTAGAATTGAATAAGCATCAGAAGTAATGAAGATGTTCTGCTTTTCCTTTTCTATAACACAGCCTCGTTGCTACATAATTCTAACATATTGGTTTAGTTTTCCATCTGCCTACTAAATAACACATTCTCCTGGTCTATCTTGCATTCACTACATTGAGTTAGGAGCAAAAAAACCTTTGACCTATTCTATAGTGTTGTCTTCTACAGCTCACTCTTCAAGGCCAGGTTGCATTTCTAGCTCTCTATACTGTAAGACTTCATCTGGGGGCTGGCAGGTGGTGTGGTGGTTGGGAGTGCTGGACTTCCACATGGCTGAACATGGTTTGAGTTCCAGATCTGATGACTTACTTATTTTCTCACTTTCTCCCTTTCTCTTTCACTCTGACCCTCTCTGGTCAAATTAAAAATAAATGAATACATGGGACCAGCAGTTAGCGTAATGGCTATGTTGCTGGACTCCCATGTTGTTGATCGTGGTTTGGGTCCTGGACCCGGCTGCTTAAACTCACGCTGGGCGCGTGTATGTGCATGCCCAAGATCCCGAGAGGAGAATGGAGGAGAAGGGATTGCAGCGTGGCCATTCCCCCGGGGGGGGGGGGGTATTTCTCGCTTTCTGTCTCTTTCTGGTGAGCGCACACACCCTATAGCAAAAACCTTCCAAAAAAATAAAATAAAATAAATAAATGAATGCAGTTAACAATAAAATAATTTTTATTTTTTGGTAACAAAAGACTTCATCTAAAGCAGTGCTCCCCAGTAGAACTTTATGCCGTGATGGCCATCTTCTATAATATCTGTGCTAACCCGGGTGGTAGTCACTAGACACAGTAGGAGACTGAGCTCTTGAAATGTGAATTGCATGGCTAAGAAACTAAATTTTAAAATTCTATGTAATTGCAATTACTTTACATTTATTTAGCTTTAAGCAATAGATGACCAGTGAGACAACCCAGTTCTGGAGGACTGTGAACAATGTGATCAATGTGGAAGTGTTTAATTAAAGACATAAATACATCAGTTATAATAAATAATGAAGAATCAAGTCTGGATAATACTGCAGTCTACTCTTCCAGCAGAAAATATGTGAACTGTGTTTAGGCTGAATACAAAGTTGAGAATGGAAATCAACACACAGCAATGTAATGAATTGAAAATGCAATTTCAAAGGAAATGAAAATGTTAAGAAAAATGCTATTCTAAAATGTAGACAGAAGGAAAAGAAATCCATTCAAAGGTGAAAGAGCCAAGAATCCACAGTAAAATATGTCCTTTTTTTCCATTTAACTAAAGAACAGAAGCAGAACAAAACAGAGAGATTAAGAAGGCCTATTGGCATGCCAAGAGTCTCATTGTTTCAGTGTGTGCAAGTATTTCTATGGGGAGGGGTGGGGACTACAAAAACGCTGTTTTGAAAAGGTATGAGCCAACAGGGACCTATGGTCCAAAATATTAACTCTACTGTAATCCCAGAAATCACAGGGATTTGCAAATTGGGCTGGTAACATGACAAGATAAACATTCTAAGTGATTTGCTTACTATGGTCAGCATTCTGAGGTTATAATTTTATATTTCTTGGTTAAAATAAAAGAAAGAAATACAAACAAAAACATTCCCAGACCTCTCCATATTGTAATTGTGTGCAGCAAGCTATGAATGTAATTTTTTCAACAAGAAAATGAAAATATACCCCCAGGATGCAAATTAAATTATGTATCCCTGTAATCCTCACTTTGTATTATTTTAGAAAGTGCCTGCCTCTGTCATCCTAGTTAGCATACATTTATCATGTTACTTCAGTGATGATGGTGGCTTTTTGTTTAGAAGATCATTTTTTTTTCATGAAGTTCTTGCAACTTATTTTCACTGTTTAGACACTATTTGGAGACTTTATAAAAATTTAAATGCTGGCATTTAAAAAGAAGAATATGTCAACATGCATTTCTGACTGAAGAAGAGAAAAACAGATTTTTGTTAAGTTATACATATATATTTTATAGTAGTGATTTGTATTCATTAAGCATAAGAAAACATATTTCATTATTGGGCTACTTATTCATAAGAAAACATACAGTGTATCTAAGAAGTTCATCACATAGGTCTGCATGGATTCAAAAGTCATTACACAATTGCCTGCTTCTTAAAGGATAAATAGCAGGATAAAGCTGTAATGTGGGTTCAGAATTCCCTCTTAGCTTAGCTAGTAGAATAAAATGAGTGACACATTATGTATCAGATACTATGGAGAAGAACCACCAGTTTTCTAGCTGAGAACAAGTTGCCTGATGGTAAATTCCATTTGAAGTTTGCTTGATTTTTTTGTTGTTGTTTTGCTTTGCCTGAGAGAGTTGGGGGGGAGGGATGTGGGATAGGAAAGCACCCACGGGAGCATGACCATGCCTCAATCTCTTCTCTATTCCTCTTTTAAGATTTTGGGTACATATAGATACACACACCCAGAGTGTTTTTAAAGCCACTGGATCTTGGACTTGAACTGTATATTTAGCCATGTCAGATCCAGCTGCCTTAACCACCACATAATAGACTGGTGCTTTGCTTGAGGTTTAAAACCTATCTTTTTCTTTTTCTCGTTTTCTTTTTCTTCCTTCCTTCCTTCCTTTCTCTCTCTCTTTCTTTCTCTCTTTCTTCCTTCCTTTCTTTCTTTTTCTTTCTTTCTTGCTTGCTTGCTTGCTTGCTTGCTTTCTTGCTTTCTTTCTCTTTCTTCTTTTCTTTCTTCCTTCCTTCTTTCTTTCCTTCCTTCCTCCTTCCTTCCTTCCTTCCTTCCTTCCTTCCTTCCTTCCTTCCTTCCTTCCTTCCTTCCTTTCTTCTTTCTTTCTTTCTTTCTTTCTTTCTTTCTTTCTTTCTTTCTTTCTTTCTTTCTTTTTCTTTCCTTTTTTCTTTTTCTTTCTTCTCTTTCCTTGCCACTCTTTCTTTTTTCTCTTTCTTTCCCCTTGCTTCATTCCTTCCCTTCTTTTTCTTTTTCTTTTTCTTTAAACTGAAGTAACTACATCAATATTAAAGAAAGCTACAGAGAAAGTAATAGTTGTTAAAATTTTGGTGAAATATTTTTAACTTTTTTTTTAAAGTATTAGATCATCTAATTTTTCCCCCTAGAGGGCATATGGGCATACATACTCACTAGAGGGAGAGAGAGAAAGAGACAAAAAGAAAAGAGAGAGAGAGAGAGATAGAGAGAGGGTGAGAAAATGAGAAAGTACTTTCTGTAGGTAATGGTCCTACCACAATTCTTTCTTTTTCATTTGTCTCTCCTTTTGGGATTTGGAATTGCTCACACATGTAGCTGGCATGTTTTTGAAGCCTCCAGGTCCAGACCTCAAATGTACAGTCAGACATGGTATCCAATTGTCCTAACCATCACACCTTGGGCTGACCCTTTTCAGGCTTTATTTAAGTATTTTTAATCATTGATTTTCAGTACTTACTGTTTCTTTTGGTGTTAAAGGACTACAACTACAGGTTTACAATCACTTCATAACCTGTAGAAAGTTAGCCTTTACTGACTAATCTTATAATTATATTGCATATAGAGCTCTATAGTCTTCAGAGTTTTAAAAATATGTATGTGAATTCCTACAATAACTCAAAGCCTTGAGGATATAAGAGCATTTATTGACTTTGACTTCAGAAGTACTTTTATTGAAATTTTGTATATCATTAATTAGCTATAATGTGACTTAAATTGTAGTCAGTTTCCTTATATATAAAATAGAGATCATGCTTAACTTGCTGGGCTTTTAGCATTAAAAGTCATTTAGCATTGCTAATAGTATTTGGCATACCAGGGATATTTAATCAGATAT
This sequence comes from Tupaia belangeri chinensis, assembly GCF_000334495.1. Classification (NCBI taxonomy): domain Eukaryota; kingdom Metazoa; phylum Chordata; class Mammalia; order Scandentia; family Tupaiidae; genus Tupaia; species Tupaia belangeri. The sequence continues at coordinate 3,613,340 of NW_006159564.1, forward strand.
TTTATTCTATTTTTATAGCAATAAAAAATGAAAAAAACCCTCAAAATCTTCAGTATCCTTTTGATAAGCCTACCTAACCAATATATTGTTAGCTAGTTGCAAAAACTTTTTTTGTTTTTTTTACATTCAATAAATGCTATATATATAATTTTTTTCTCTTTTTTTTTTTTGAGAGGTTTTTCACTATAGGGCGCGTGCGCTAACCAGACAGC
>NW_006159564.1:3613591-3630315 GCF_000334495.1 Tupaia belangeri chinensis
AGAGGGAATGGCCACGCCACAATCCCTTCTCCTCCATTCTCCTCTCGGGATCTTGGGCACGCACGCACACACACCCAGCATGGGTTTTAAGCCACCGAGTCCGGGACGCGAACCACGGTCGACTACGTGGGAGTCCGGCGACATAGCCATTACGCTAATGGCTGCTGGTTCCCAATAAATGCTGTATTTAAGATATTTTCTTTAAGTTTCACAGTGAATTGGCAAAGTAATGATTTTGCATTTGGTTCTTTTCTTAATGTCTAATTGAACTAAAGTAACTTCTAGATGATTTCAAATGGACTAAAGACGTAAATGACAATAGTTTGCCAGCTGCAAAATAGATGCTGAAGGTACTTAAATGACACATTGAACACCAAATGTCCATACTCACAAGCAGACTCAGTGTTGCCAGTTGCTGAAAATATGAGTTAATATTTAAAGTAAGTAGAGCTGGAGTGGCATGTGTGGTAGACTGCTCTGTGGGAGTTTCGTACAGGCATATGTGCCATATAATATGTCAGGGCAGAACTCTTTCTTCAGTTCTCTCCAGTAACTCCAACCCTTGTGAATTTTAAGAATCATGGACCAGTGAAGTGTTTGGCTAGATGCTAGATGGCATGTTGACATTCTTAATTCTTTTAAGTTCATGTGTTTATTTCTGCCATGAGAAAGAGAGAGAGAGAGAGAACTCCCTGAGCAATGTCTTGATGCCACAATGGATCCCCACCTTAGCCAGCTGCAGATCCCCACCTTAGCCAGCCAGCTGCCTGAAACCAGATGGGCCCAGTGTACCTAAGGAGGTCTCTGGCTATGAACCCAGAACCTTCCTGGTGGGCCAGTACTGCATTTTACTGCTGTGCCTTTGTCTGGCTCCTACATTCTTCATAACTCTAATAAGGGTTTGTTGTATCCATTTAAAGACCAGCTTCAGTCAAAGTTTGTTCCCTTTGACTTTTCCTTTTATTTTCTTCCCACCATGTGTAAACATGACTTCAAGTGGAGTAAACTGGTTAGTACTGAAGCTGAGGAGAAGTTGTTTGGGCAAATTTTCTTGTTTAACAAGCTGTCTTCTGGTGCATGAAAACCTCTTTACCTTCCCTTCTCTGGTTATTCTGGGTCTTACCGCCTCTCACTACCCCAGGGATATGGCAAGGCAGGTTCGTTTCTCTTACCATTTATTAACTTTTTATTCGCTTTTAGTCTGTAACATTCTCTAATCTTTCCTTGTCCTAAACAACAACAACAACAAACTTTTCCTAAACCCCATATCTTCCTTTCAGGGTGTTTTTTTCCAGCGTGTTTTTTTTAAGCCGCTGATGCTGGAAGTTGAACCACAGTTGGCCATGTAGGATCCAGTTTCCTTAACTGCTAGGCCCTGGGGCGAGCCCTATAGATTCTTATATTTCTGCAAATAGCAATTTTTTTCTTTCTTGTCCTTTTCTTCTTCTTTCTTAATCTTTTTTCCCCTCTTCCTCTCTTTTCCTCTCTCTCCTTTTATTTCTCCTTTTCTTTCCCTTCCCCCTTCTCCTTTCCAATCTTTCAAGAAAAAAAAATATGATTTTATCTCTTTCCCAAAAAATTCCCTTCTAACAAAGCCAAAGTTCTTAGAAAGTAAAATACATTTGCAGTCTTATGTCCTTCATTTTCCATTAGTTTTTAACTTGTGAGGAAGAGAGACATTTTAATGAAAGAAAGTCTATTTTATTTATTTAATTAAGTTTTTTAAAGAGGTTTTTGCCTTAGGGTGCATGTGCTTGTTGGAGAGGAAAGAGAGAGAGAGAAAGACATAGAGACAGAAAGCGAGAAATCACCCCCCAGGGGGGATGGTCACGCCGCAATCCCTTCTCCTCCATTCTCCTCTCGGGATCTTGGGCATGCACGCACAAACGCCCAGTGTGAGTTTTAAGCCACCGGGTCCAGGACACGAACCGCGGTCGACTACGTGGGAGTCCAGCGACATAGCCATTACGCTAACTGCTGGTTCCCAGAAAGAAATTTTTAAAAAGAGGAAAATCTTAAGATTAAGGAGCGAGCGTCGCAGAGCAGCAGTTAAGAGCTTTGCATAGGGAAGCAGATCCCACATGGTCAACCGCAGTTCAAATCTTGGCCCCTGCAGCTTGAAAAACATGCAGAGTACATGCGTGGGTGTGGCCAAAATCCTGATGTAATAGAGAAATGGAGGGGAAAGAATTGCAGAGTGACCACGCCCAATTGTCACATGCTTTCTCCCTCTCCCTGTCTCATTCTCTGCCTCTGTCTCTCTTACTCTCCCTTTGTTTCTGGTGAGTGCATACACACACTGTTTGGCAACATAAATTTAACTAATTATCTAAAAATTAAGACTACGTATACTCTATCCCAGGAATATAATTCCTAAGATACTCATTTATAGAAATTAAAACACCAGCAAATCAAAATGTAAGTACATGGGTACTCATTGTCACATTGGTAAATATGATGGAAACAACAAAAATAAAGAAGCAGAGAGTACATGAGCTGATTTGGAGGAGTTGCCCTGGGTATCACTTAGTGAGAAAAGTATGGTGGAAGGAAAGTAAGCATAATCTAACCCCATATTTGTAAAAGAAGGACAAATCTTCCTATTTTTCTAAGTATTAGTAATGGTGGATATAAATATTTCTGGGTCTGTCTGTTTCTGATAGTTAAGGGCAAATGGAAGAATGTCTAAAAGAACATGTATGTAGTCGGTTGTTATAACATGTTTCCCAAGAAGATAAGAAAAGAGATGGAAGTAGAAAGGAAAACCATGTCCCTCAAAAGCCAACAATGTATTTCCGAGGGCTGCAGGTGGACATAGAGAAAGTTGCTGGGTGAAGAAGGCTGTCTGGTGGTGCCTGATGAGAAGGATCCCATTTATATAATTATGTAAAATTATGTACACATGCATATTTATAGCATTTTTGAAGTGAAATATAGTAAATTTGGTCATTCTGTAATGTCTCAGCAGTGCCTTCATTAAATCACCAGTGGTTTCATTAATGGGTCATTCCAGCTCATTAGTTCATTCTTCCCCTAAACAAGAATAAAGAAAAGCTAAGAATTCACCCCAATAGTTTTGATTTTTGTAAGTGTAGAAAAGTAGTGGTACCTTGGACAGAAGCCTCTTGGAGCGAGTGGAAATAACCTGGACTTGGCTGTCAGAGTTACTGAAGCTCAAACTCCCATCTAAACTAGTCATTAAGCTTGGACAAGTTGCTCAGTGTGTCTTGCCTTCAGCTTGCTCGTCTGTAAAATGGGGAAAAGAAAGTCTACGTGAAAGACCAGCAGTTAGCGTAATGGCTATATCTCTGGACTCCCGTGTAGTTGACCGTGGTTCGTGACCCAGACCCGGTGGCTTAAACTCACACTGGGCACGTGTGTGTGCGTGCCCAAGATCTCAAGAGGAGAATGGATAAGGGATTGTGGCTTGGCCATCCCCCCTGGAGGGTGATTTCTTGCTTTCTGTCTCTCTGTCTCTAGACAGAAAGCGAGAAATCACCCCCCAGGGGGGATGGTCACGCCGCAATCCCTTCTCCTCCATTCTCCTCTCGGGATCTTGGGCATGCACGCACAAACGCCCAGTGTGAGTTTTAAGTCACCGGGTCTGGGACGCAAACCGTGGTCGATTACATGGGAGTCCAGCGACATAGCCATTGCGCTAACTGCTGGTCCCCCTGCCCCTAGTTTTCCCAGCTAGCCAAGACAATGGGCATATGGGCTTGACATACAGGTGACCAAAGAACTGAATCCACATGAACCCAGCATTGCTTAGGCAGCACATTATTACTATGTCACTAAGCTGGTTGGTTTAATTTCAAATGCCTCAGTTATTTTAACGATTTCCCAGGCCAGCAGGTGGCATGGTGGTTAAGGTGACTGGATACCACATGGCCGACTGTGAGGTTGAAGTCCTCAATCCAGTGACTTGAAAAACACATAAGGTACATGTGTGTGTAAACCTATAATCCTGAGAGAAGAGATTGTGACATAGCTATACCCCCCTGGGAAACTGATTTCTCACTTTTATCTCTCTGTCTTTCTCTCTCTGGTAAGAACCCTATACCAAATTAAAGAAAACAAGTATTTATCTGCCCATGCTTCCTACTAATCTGTTAACTCTTTTGTTGCAGAAACTAGGCTATATTTTTCCTAATATTCATTGTCCTTACAGTATGCTGAATGAAGCAAAGAAATATTAGAAACTATTGAAAACATATGTCACCATTATCTTGTCTGTGAGTACAATGTATGTAGACTAGTTAAAGACCTTCTATATAATTCTTCATTAATATAGAATGATTTAAGGATGTACTATGTGATAAATAATAATACAAACAATTCAAGTGAATTTTCTGGACAAACTCACGAGTTATAATTGTTGAAAATAAATTGTTTTCTGCTCTCCTAAAATATAGGAAATTATTTAGTTGTTGGAAAAGTCTTGACATGTTTTTCTATGCAAAAATATGTTATGACTTTTCCAACAACCCAATACTTATCCCACAACAATAAACAGTATTAGTTTTTCCTTTAAGAATTATAAGCTTCTTATGAAATAAGGAAAGTGAATTGAATGAAAATAATCCTAGTGGAATATAGGGATCAGTAAACACCAGCTGATGTTGGCAGGTCAAATGTGGCCAAGGCTTATTTTTGTATGGCAAGTGAGCTAAGAATGGCTTTCTCATTTTTAAAGAATTGTTAGAAAAAAAAAAACAAAGCAGGGAGAAGGAGGGGAAGAACAGCAGCAATGATAGAATTTACATGCAGTCTTCAAAGTTAGATGTTTGCTGTCTGGCCCTTTACAGAAAATGTTTGCCAACCTCTGGTCTAACAAACTGTACTCTTTAAAAGTTAGAGAAGAACAGATTCTTTGAGTTGTTCAAGTTCAGCCATGTCAAGTAAGAATTGTAATACATTTATTTCAATCATAGCCCAAAACAAAATAATTGACTTAAGATGAATCCGTGTATCAGCTACAAGAAGTAATTAAGTAAAAGCCTTTCCTATTAGCTATGTGATATAGTCAAAATACACTATTCTTTATTATGTTGGACAGAAGTCACAAAGGCATTGTATTTTAGCATTTAATAGATATTAGGCATAGTTGCAGCCTTCTGTTTTTTTTTTTTTTTTTTAACAGAGTTCACAAGTATACAACTTGTTTGTTATAATTATAAGCAATAGAAAGTATGTGGTTAAATGAACAAACAAAAAATTTACTGTAAGATTTGTTGTTTCATATTGGCCTGTAGCTTAGTGGTTAGCAGAGCCAGATTCCACATGGCCAACTGTGGTTTGAATCCCGGCCCCAGAAATGTAAAAAATCATATTAGGTACATGTGTGAATGTGTCCCAAATCCCGGTGAGATAGAAAAGTGGAGGAGAAGTTACTGAAGCATGACCGTGTCCCATTGTGGTTGCTTTCTCTATCTCTTTCTCTCTGGCAAGTGTACATGCCCTCGGGAATAAAAAAAAAATGTTTGAAATTTTTAACAGTCATTCATTAATTACATTTATTCTTAATTTTAATATTAATAGAAGATGCTTAATGTAAATAAAAAGACATTATTTTACCAAATGAGAGGTTAGGGTTAACTGAGCTAAGGTTCTTATGATGTCCTAAGGAATGTGGAAGCACAAGTAATGTAATGCAGCCGACGTCATGTAACAGCAGTATGTGCAGACCTCATCCATAGCTGATCACCTGGGTGAGGCTGTGGGCAGATTTGCCTTTAGCAGCCTTCTCTGTTGCTTAAAGTCACTTGGGCATTCAGGGAATCATTTACTCAGTTAACCTCATGACTGCATTTTTGCTGTACCCATATTCATTTTCTAACTACTTACATGCTACTTGATAAAATACTAACCCAAAGCTGTGGCAGGAAAAGAGGTGAAGAAGGCATATTATGGCAGATTCAGTCCCTTTGATATCTCCATTTTCTCCTCTAAGCCCCCCACCCAATTTTCCCTATCACTATCGTAGCTGTATGTTACGTATTGTAGCTGTTAGTTCTCGTTATAGAACTAGCATTCTATATTGAAGAGTTGAATTTGATGACAATGTATAGGGCTTGCAGAAGAAAGAAAGAAATATATCATTCTTTCCCCCTTCCGCTTAGAGAACATATAGTCTATAGGTTATATCTCTTTGTGATTTTTTTTTTTCTGTAGGGTGAGTGCACTTGCTGGCAAGAGAGGAGAGAAAGAGAAAGAGAGGGAGAGAGGGGGAGGGAGAGAGAGATAGAGAGAGAAAGAGTAAGAGAGAGAAAGAGAAAGAAAGCATGGCCTGGAGTGTATGACCACACCGCTATCTCTTCTCCTCCATTCTCCTCTTGGAATTTTGGGCATGCATGCACTTGTGCCCAGCATATTTCTTAAGCCATCAGATATCGAACTTGAACTGTTCATTTGGTCATATGAAATCCAGCTGCCTTAATCACCAAATTTACATGTGAGTATATAAAATGACTGATAAGTTACATGAACATAAATGTAAAATTTAAAACTGAATTAAAGATATAGAAGTCAGAGAAGTCAGGCTGAGGATGTTCAGGGCAAGTGTGTTATGTATAGATCAACTGTAAATGCAACTCAGTTATTGAACTAAAGTAATGACAAAATAAAACTTATTTAATTGCTAAAGATTTTCTCACATAGGAAATATGCAAATTGATACATTGTGGATTTATGAGAGAAAAAGAGAAAAAGAAAGAAATATCAATTGAGGGCATAGTAATTTCTTTTTTTTTTTTTTTAAGAGGTTTTTGCTATAGGGGCGCGTGCGCTTGCCAGACAGAGAGAGACATAGAGACAGAAAGCGAGAAATCCCCCCCAGGGGGGATGGTCACGCCGCAATCCCTTCTCCTCCATTCTCCTCTCGGGATCTTGGGCATGCACGCATATGTGCCTGGCGTGAGTTCTAAGCCACCGGGTCCGGGACGCGAACCATGGTCGACTACATGGGAATCCAGCGACATAGCCATTACGCTAACTGCTGGTTCCCAGTAATTTCTTTTTTTTTTTAAAAAAAATTATTTATTTTTCTTTCATTCATTTTAATTTGACTAGAGAGAGACCAGAGAGAAAAAATAAAAAAGGAAGCCACCAGGTCCAGGACACAAACTGTGGTCTACCATATGGGAGTGTCCAGTGCCTCAACCACCATGCTACCTGCTGGCCCCCAGGGCACGGTAATTTCTCTAAGAGTAATATAAGACAGACAAGAATTTGACTTTAAATATGGCATGTGTATCAGCTGTATTAAATTTCAGAAGCTAAAGGAAATAGCATGAGCTTCAAGGTTACAAGCAGACATTTGAGTAATAGATTTATTCACCTAGAGCACTAATAAGTATTTAGTCATAGTAAAGGATTACATAAGATATTTGAAATAATACATCTACCACAACGACATTATAGTTGGTCACTCGAGAATTCTTCAGAGAAGATGGCTTACACTTTACAGTCAAGCACAGACAAAATAAAAAAATGAAATTCCTTTATTTATTTACTTTTTTTTTTGGTTTAAATCAAATGTAGTCTGAGTCACTACGGGTTTGGTCTTACCGCTTGGTAAAAATCTTTAACACTCTAAGTGTGAAATAAAGTAATTTAAAAGGCTTTAGCTAACAAGATTCCTTTCCAAGTTTGATGGGAAGGTTACAAAAATCCTAAAAGGGCTTTGAAAATCACTGACTCAAATAGAAAATTCATGAAAGCTGAGACCAAACCAAATTAAATAGACCTGACTCAACTCAGCATTATCAAAGATTTTCCAAAATACTTCTCAAGGAAATACACAGGCAGCAACTTTGTTTGTATACAAAATCATTCGAGTGCCTCTGGAAATCAGTTACTGTGAAGTGCAAAACTAAATCTCCCAATTCATACATATATTATTGGAAAATTATGGATAGGATGGCCAAATGGGGCAGAGAGTCATAAAATAAAAATCCACAGTTATAGAAAATGAATGAAGGTTTTCAGTTATTTTTATCATTGGACAATATTAATTCATATATATTCATAAATATTGATAGTCATAGAAAGCCTCGTTTTTTTTATTGGATATATTTTACCCCTTATGCAGTAAATTCCTTTATTCGAATAACTGATTTTATTTTTTCTTTCACATAGAAGCTGCTTTTGAAAGAAAAAAAAATTCCAAAATTGGTGGAGGTGGTACTATAAGAAGGGCAAATATAGGAAGGGCAATAAAGGAAATATTTGTGATAGGGACCTCATTAATTATCACCAAATTTGAGAATATGCAAGCTGAAAAAGTTCTGGGGAGTGTTAACTAGTTTATACTTTTTGTCTTTACGCAAACTTAGTTGACAAAATCATTCCATACTCCTTTTAAAGGCTAGCAGATAAAAAGATTTTTCAAGTTTACATTCAAGGCTTAACATACCCCTCTGTCAGCAGATTCTTCCAGATGCCTAACTTAAATCCCATAAGCTTTAATATTAGCCCATTTGTTCCAGTTAAAACAGAGAGAAAATAACTTTTTATAATAACCTGTATTTAATAATTGTAGTATAATTCCAAGCAGGAAAGGATGACAAAATATATTCACAAAGTGAAATTTATCTTTACATAAGTTTTTAGTTATTGTGCAATTTTTATCTCTTTTTATAAAAGCACCATAAAACTATGAACTTCTATCATATTTTTCAAAAGACATCCTTTTAAAGACTACAATTATGATGTTTGAGGGTGATATCATCATAGTGAAGAGAATAAATACACACATTGCAGCACTGTACATATATATCCAGATGATCTTGAGTGAATTATGTGTTAGCATTTGAGACCTCTCTATTAGTTACTGCAGTCTTCCCTCCTTCCCGCTCCCTCCACCCTTTCCTTTCTGCAATACTATCATTTTGCTTCAGTTCCTCATTGTCTTCTGACTTTAAAGAAAAACAAAACAAAACAGACACAGAATTGATTAGTATATTTATTGTGCTATTTATGATTGCATGGGGCATATAATTTTAATTATTCTTGCATAACTTAAGTTTTATGGAGAACGTAGATTCAACCTTAAGGAATGAAATACTTTGCAGAAATTTAGCATGTATTGTTCATCCTATTTATTAATTTCAAGCTTCAAACAGTTTAATTTTATCTTTTGTATTTGGGAACTTAAGGTCACTAAAAAATCAGGGATTTTGAAACTGAAACTAAGAACTTAATGAAACTCTTTATCTGTTGAGACTCTTTAGGCTAATTTCTTGTGTTTTGACTTAAAGGATTACACTATATCTTGCTCAGAGTAGGTTAAAGTTTGGACTGCTTTCCTGTGAAATTATATTTTAGAAGAGACTGGACATAGAATTTCCTTATGATGGTTATACTCTTTATCTGCATATTTGGTTATTTTAACTTGGCTTTTTAAAAGGATTTTTATACTGGTTTTTTTAAAAAGTAGCAATTGAAACTTTATAGCTATTTTAGGAAATACGTCTTCTGGTGTGTCTTATGTTTAGCATGGTTTTCACACTTTAAAAAATAATATTCTATTTTATACTCAATTATATTCTGGTAGTTTGCAATTTGAAAAGAGCTATAAATAAATAAGAAAGATAAAGATAGCTGGGTGTGTAATTTGAAGGAACATGGGCTGAAACATGTTTTCATGTATTTGAAAGCGTGTTAGTTCAGTACTGATAAGCAGCTATTTTATTAGTACTTGGTAAAAAGGGCAACTAAATTCTGCAGTTTCATAAAACATTATCTTTAAAGAGTTCTTGGTATAAGAATGGGAAATATCGCTATCTGAATCTATAGAAATTTACACTACTTCAGAAACTTTAGGGGGAAAAAAAGCACTTTTATTGAAGAAGAAAACCACACTCGTTATGAACAATCACTGAACTATCATTGAGTCATGGCTTGCCTCCAGATCCTCCAAGTAAGCTGGACTATTGAGATTGACTCAGACATACTGGTACTTACTTTACCTTTCATTGTCCCTGATCACAATTTGACTTCTTCCCAACACATACAATTTAAGTCTTTTTAAGTTCATGGAGTCCATATAGTATTCTGGACATAATGTTGAATATTGTCCTGAAGAGGGTACTCCAATTGCATGTAAATCAAGGGTTAGTTTGGTTACTTTGGGGGAAGAGAAAGGGGATTTACTTAATTCAGCAATCCTGAAGTCCTATCTAGCCATGGCATCAAGCTATACACAGAGTAGATTTAATTTTGTGGAGAAATAGTAATCACATGTAGTTTGATCTGGCTAATAAAACATGAATAATAAGAATGGGAAATATCGCTATCTGAATCTATAGAAATTTACACTACTTCAGAAACTTTAGGGGGAAAAAAAGCACTTTTATTGAAGAAGAAAACCACACTCGTTATGAACAATCACTGAACTATCATTGAGTCATGGCTTGCCTCCAGATCCTCCAAGTAAGCTGGACTATTGAGATTGACTCAGACATACTGGGTACTTACTTTACCTTTCATTGTCCCTGATCACAATTTGACTTCTTCCCAACACATACAATTTAAGTCTTTTTAAGTTCATGGAGTCCATATAGTATTCTGGACATAATGTTGAATATTGTCCTGAAGAGGGTACTCCAATTGCATGTAAATCAAGGGTTAGTTTGGTTACTTTGGGGAAAGAGAAAGGGGATTTACTTAATTCAGCAATCCTGAAGTCCTATCTAGCCATGGCATCAAGCTATACACAGAGTAGATTTAATTTTGTGGAGAAATAGTAATCACATGTAGTTTGATCTGGCTAATAAAACATGAATAGGAGAGATAGCCAATCACTCCTAGGGTGGGAATTTTAAAGAACCTGCAGGTGACACTCCAAGCTTCTTCCCTCTTGGATTGACCGAGCCGTGGAACCAGATGGCTTTATAATGTTCAAGAAACATTAATAGGAGGATGTACAGGTGTTCTGTGACTAAAGACTTGGCACCATGTTTATTGTAGTCTTTATCCAACCTAATGCTTGAATAGTTTACTTTTTTTCCTGATAAGGTAAAAGCATCTATTCAAGGTTAGATTTCCTCTAAATACTGACTTTAGAATTTTAATTTTTTTCTACATTTATAGGTTTAGGTTTGTACCTGTATACTATCTGTGATTATAAGTACTTCAGTGAGTACGTTCACCATAAACCTTGAGGGGACTGCTTTGAGCTCTCTGGCGAACATTGTAGGAAATATTTGATTCAGTTTCCTGACAAATGGGATGAAATTTCTCTTATGATGAGCATTCACACTGCCAATGAACATGCCATATGTTTAGACACATGGTTTTATTTTTATGATCTTTAAAACTTAATTTATTTTATGTAGCCCATGGCTGAGATAATCATTTATAGGTTTCTGAATAGCAGGATTGGTGTCAAGTTTGAAAGTGCTCTGCTTTGTGCAGGAAAGAAAGTATTGCTTCACTGTAAGGCATGCATTCAGAGAAACATATATTATTATCAATAGGATACTTCTCAGCAAGTTCATTTTTTGTTAGTATTTGGTGGTGGTATAAAATATCATATAGGATAGATGTAAAGGAAATGTTACCCACATATTGATTTAGGGAGACAGCATTATAAATTACATTGCAGGCAGCCATCCTGTGCATTATCGTTTCATGCTACTTTTAAAATGCATATTATGGATTGATTAAAAAACAAAAAGATTATCTTCTTATTTTAAGTGTGATAATTTTTATATTAGAGTTATCAAGACAAATGAACGAACTAGAGAAGTTAGGAAAAAATAACTATAATGAATTGATATTTAACCTTTATTCACATCTGATTTTTTTTTTAGGGGGGGTGAGGTTTTTGCCATAGTGCACGTGTGCTCACCAGAAACACAGAGAGAGACAGAGAGACAGAAAATGAGAAATCACCCCCCAGCAGGGATGGCCACACCACAATCCCTTCTCCACTATTCTCCTCTCAGGATCTTGGGCATGCACGCACATGTGAGTTTAAGTCACCAGGTCCGGGACTATATGGGAGTCCAGCAACATAGTCATTACGCTAACTGCTGGTCCCCATCTGTTTTTTATTTAAATTGAAAACAAAAACATTTTAATTCTCCTGTTTCTAATGTTTTAAATTATAGCATATTAGATACATATTAATTTAGTAATTTTCACTTACATATACATGTGTAAACAATAAAAAATGAGTTTTTAAGTAGCTTGAAAATACTCTTAAAGTCATGGGACAACTTTAGTTTTTCTTTCTGATGATGTATTTTTAGGAAAAACTTTATTGAGGTATAAGTGAGGTATAATGTGAGCAATCTGATGAATCACTATGAATGTAATCACCTTTAATACCATCACAATAGTCAAAGTAATGGACATACCAATACTTCCTCAAGTTCCCTTGTGTCCATCTTTTTTTTTTTTTTTTTTTAAGATTTTTGCCATATGGTGCATGTGCTTGCCAGAAAGAGAGACAATGAGAAGAAAAGTGAGCAATCATTCCCTAAGGCGAATGGCTATGCCACTATCCCACACCCTCCATTCTGCTCCTGGGATTTGAGGCATGCATGCACATATGATAGTGTGAATTTCAAGCTGCCAGGTCAGGGACTTGAACCACAATCAGCCATGTGAGAGTCCAGCACCTTAACCACCATGCCACCTGATGCCCCCCATCTTCCTTTTCTTGATAAGAACACAATCTGAGATCTATCCTCTTGACAAATTTTTAAGTACACAGTACAGCATCACTACGTATAGACACTATGTTTTACAGAATATCTAGAACATATTCATCTAGCAAAACTTAAACTTGATACCCACTGAATAATTTCCCATTTCTACTACTGAGGGCCCCTCAAAACCACTATTATATTTTCTGTGGTTATAAGTTTGAGTATTATACATACTTCTTATAAGTGGAAAAATACAGCATTTGTTTTTCTGTAACTGGCTATTTCACTTGGCACAATGTTGTCTAGGTTCATAGCTTCTTTTTGGCAAGGGATCATGTAAAACTTCACTTGGATGTCTTAGGGATAAAGTGTCTTTTCTCTCTGAGTGTCATATGAACCCAAACAGATTTCAATATCCGAAGAGGTGAATAAGTTCTTGGCTAAAAAGCAATAGACATATAGAGACCCTATTATTGCTAGGCCATGTGCTGGAGATGGAACCATGAACAGTCTTCTCTTTGTTTTCTTAAGACTCTAAGATGGACCACCAGATGACCAAAATATCTTAGCTGGATTAGTGAAATATCATGCAAAAAAAAATTAACTAAAAAATCAAACATTGTGACACTTACTATTTATTGTATGTATTGTATTGCTTCAGAAAGTTTTGTTAAAACACAAGACTAGTGGTATATTATGATGAAAGGTTTTAAGCCTGGTAAAAAGGAAGAACTAAGGGTGGAGAGTGTGAAATTCTGTTTCTATTTATATGAGGGGAACTTACACTTCCTAGTTTTATAGAACAAGATAAAGGAATCCTAAATTTCATAAATTTGAAAAATTTGATGCCATTTTCCTATGGATTCTATTAACAGTCCTTCTCATTCTGATTTAAAATATTTTGCTGAATAAAACATCCAAGGAAGACTCCTTTATCCTCACCCCTCCAAGACTATCAAAGAATCTTGCAGATTATTATCAACTACTTTATGTTTATTAATACGACAGGCATGGTCTGATTGACTATGAAAGAGTATGATTATTTCACTTCAAAAAGAACAACTCTATTTCAAGTGAGGTCAAGAGCAGTTGGTTGGATATTTGAAACAAATGATACTATTTGCTTGGCATTGGTTTAACCTGAAATGTTCAGATTAATGTTTGTCCATGGAACATTCAGGTTTTAGGGGTAGCTTTTACTATTTTTGCATTCTTTATCATTTCTTGGAAGCATCCTTCAGGAAGAGAAATCTACTGTTTTTTTGTTTTTTTTTCCTCGGCCTCTACCCATGCAGCCATCAGTTCACTGCAGGCCAGGTGTCATTAGAGTTACTGTGCATGGCAAACTGCAGCTCCATGGTAATGCACTCAGTGGTAACAACACACACAACAGCCCTCTGATCACATCTCAGTTTTCAAAGGGATAAAGAGTTGTGTTCTGCCCTCTCTTCTTTAAAATGTGTTTTTGTAGTGACCTGGCACCACTTTTTGATGAGTAGACACATAAATGCCTATTACATCTTTATCAGCTTGAACTTGACTTGTTCAGAAACAAGTTTCCCGTCTTCCTAATGTTTTTCAAAGAACAGCACTCTACCAATTCTAAAACAGAGCCAATTATCTCCAATAGATGTTTCCTTCCTTTCCACAGGCTAATAACAGGCAGATCTGTGAAATAAACTACCGTACTTGTTGACTTCAGTCTTCATTCATAAACAGTTCATCTAAAAGTTCCTTCGTTCACGGGTATTCTGTGGAGATACTACGAAGGGCTTATTTTGCCTGAGGCAATCCTGCCCTTAAAATTGCCTATTTTTTTTTTTTCCAGAATAAAATAATTTATGGGCCAGCCTATGTCCTGCTGGTGAAAGGAACTGTATCCTACATGACCAACTCTATAGTTTGAATCCCAGCCCTGGGCTTGAAAATCATGGCAGGTATGGATGTGCCCCAATTCTCAACAGGAAGGAGAAATGAAAGAATTGGAATTGCAGCGTGACTGACCACTCTCCACTGTGAGGTGCTTTCTTCCTTTCCTTCTCTCTACCTCTTTTGAAATTTATTATTTATTTTTAAATTTGCTGTACTCATCAGAGAGAAAGACAAAACGAGAAACAAAGAGGGAAAATGAGAAAGTAGTCCAAGAGGGGACGACCACATCTCAATCCTTTTCCTTCCTTTTCCTTCCAGGATTTTGGGCACTCACACACATGCCCAGTGTGTTTGTCAAGCCACTGGGCCCCAAATTTGAACTGTGTAGTTGGCCATGTGAAATCTAGTCACTTTAACAATTATGTCGCTAGATGCTCTCCACCCTCTGTCTTTCTGTCTATCCATTTCTCTCTTAGGAGCCACATGCTCTCTGGAAATAAAAGCTAATAATTTACTTAGTTTATATGGTGTAGGATCTTGGACATTTGGCCTGTAATATGCCTTTGCATTGGATTTTATTTAATACACTTATTTTAGAGAATACTTATTATCATTACAGAACAAAGATTGAATGGCCTTATGTTTATGTAACTACCTCTATGAGACATCTCAGCTTCTCCAAAATGATTTTTTCACTGTCAATTTGTTTTCTAGAGAAGAAACTTATGCTCATATGACAATGTAGAATAATTATTGTTTAGTTTTCTTTTATAAAGAGTAGAACTCAAATCTGACACACACTTTTCAAAATATCACTTGAAGGAAAGACTATTCAAGAAGGATTGCTTTAAAGTCAAGGAGTCCATTTCCTTTTACAGATAATATAGATCATATTCCTTGAAGAACACAGCAGAAAGCAGGTCATCTAGATCATTAATGCCCTGTTGTAAAATTGCTTCTCCTGAATTGCTTTTCTGAATAGGGCTCTTATATGATGCCAACAACCTGTATTGAGAATTGAAGTTGTCATTATACTTATTATATGACTATTGTGGGGAATACTGTTTATTTCATCAGACAATGATCTTTTTATTAAGAGCCCTGGAAGAAATCACTATTTGGTCTGACCACTAAGATGAACTGTTCTTCTGAGCAATTGGTTGGTTTTATCTATTTTTAATTGTAAATTATTTAGCTGATATCTGCTCAGAAGGATTAAATTTTTTCTTCCCAAATGTTTGTTTGCTGCATATTATAAACATGGTGTAATGATGCAGACTGAAGTTTTTGAGTGGGAATAACCTTGATAATAATAGCTAATATTTATTATGAGATCTTACATGACAACAATGTTCTAGGCAGAAGCTATGGTCTGTATGGGCTCCAAATTCATGTGTTGAAACTGAATTGCCAGTGTCACTGTATTAACACTGAGGATCTGGAGGAGTGATTTAGTCATGAGGGTGGCGCCCTCATGAGTGAGATTATTGAACTCTTAAAAGTACTTAAGGCAGCATGTTTGTTCCTTCCATACCCTCTGATGTGCTATATAATGCAACAACAAGCTGTCATCTTGAAAACAAAGAGAAGCTCTCAGTAGACCTCAGATTGAACTTTGTAGCCACCATATTGTGAGAAATACATGTTTATAGTTTGTAAATTACAAAGTCTATGATATTTTCTTACAGTAGCATAAATGAACTAAGATAGAAATTGGTACCCAGAAGTGGATATTGACATAACAAATACCTAAATATGTGTAACTACTTGGGAACTGGGTAGATGTTGGAACATAAAAAGTTATCTGGTGATAGCTCAGAAGAAAAAGAAAACTGTAGAGAGATCTTTAGTCTCAGGATGTTCTAAATGGTTGTAATGAGGATGTTAACATAAATTTGTACAGTGGAGAACTTTCTGATGAGATCTTGGAAATAAGAAATATTTTTGGAAATTGGAGGAAAAGCCATTCTTGTTATAAAGTGGCAAAGAACTTGGTTGGAGTTTGTGGACAGCATCATTTGAGAACCATAGACTAGAATATTTGGCAGAAGAAATCTCTAGGCAAAATATTCAGAGCCTTACATATCTTTTCTTGACTGTTTATAGTAAAATACAAGAAGAGAGAAATGAATTAAAAACAAAGCTTAGAATAAAAATAGGACCAGAACTTAACAATTTATAAAATGCTCAGCT
>NW_006159564.1:3630795-3681989 GCF_000334495.1 Tupaia belangeri chinensis
CTCTTATCCCCCCCCTGCCACTCCAAATTTGGGAGTGAATCTTAATATTTTAAAAACTTTTTAATTTACATGTTAATTGACATTTAGTAGTTGTACATATTTATGGGGAGTGTGATATCTTGAGATTATATATATGTGTGTGTGTGTATATATATATATATATAATATTAGGGTATTTAGTGTAATGATTTATCACCTTAGTTATCATTTCTTATGTTGAGAATATTCAAAACTTTTTCTTCTAATTATTTTGAAATATATACTATTGTTAACTAGTCACTCTACTGTGCAATGGAACACAAGACTTATTTCTCCTGTCTAATTGCAAATTCATACCTGTTGATTAGCTTCTCTCTATCATCTTCACGCTACCCTTCCTAGAATCTGGTAACCACTATTCTTCTTTTTCATGAGAACACAACTTTTTTAGATTCCACATATGAGTGAAACAATGCAATTTTTATACTTTTGGGTCTGGCTTATTTTACTTAACATAATATCTTCCAAGCTCACTTATATTATTGCAAATGACATAATTTTATTACTTTAAAATGACTTAAGGGTATTCCATTGTGAGAACATGACAAATATTTACCTGTTCATTTATTGAAGTACACTTAGTTGATTTCTTATCTTGGCTATTGGGAATAGTGCTGCAATAAACATGAGGGTGCAGATGTCCATCAACATATGGATTTTATTTCCTTTGGATAGGTATTATGTAGTGGAATTGATGGATTTTATTGTCGTTTTACTTTAAAGTTTTTATACTGTTTTCCATAATGACTGTACTAATTTACATTCCTACAAACATTGTGTAAGAGTTTTTCATTCTCTGTATCCTTGACAACATTGGTTATTTTGGGTCTTTTAAAAATGTGCATTTATTTTGGGGACCAACAGTTAGCTTAATGGCTATGTCACTGGACTCCCATGTAGTTGATCGTAGTTCGCGTAGTGGCTTAAAACTCAGGCCGGGTGCATGTGCATATGTGCCCAAGATCCCGAGAGGAGAATGGAGGAGAAGGGATTGCCGTGTGGTCATCTTCCCAGGGGGTGATTTCTTGCTTACTGTCTCTCTGTCTCTCTCTGTCTGTCTGGTGAGTGCACGTGCCCTATAGCAAAAAAAACCCAAAAAACCAAAAAACCACAAAAAACAAAACTTCTCAAAAAAAAAAAAATGTGCATTTATTTTGAGAGAGAGACACACAGAGAGACAGAGAGATACACTGTGGTCCAATTCCCAGCCTCATATAGGCAGGATCATGAATACACATGTACATACCTTGCATGCACTGGGAGACCCCAGGACACAAACTTAGGACCTTACATGGTTTCATCATCATCAATTGTATCAGTGCTGCACCACCATTGATAGCCTGTTTTTTGTCTTTTTGGTGATAGCCATTCTAATTGGGGTAAGATACTATCTTATTGCTGTGTTGATTTGCAATTCCCTGATGATTAGTGATGTTGATGTTGATAATTTCTTTTTGTACATCTATTGACTATTTGTATATCTTCTTTTGAGAAATGTCTATTTAGATAGTTTTCCCATTTATTTTCTGATTTAGTTGTTTGAGTTCTTTATAGATTCTGGGTGTTAGCACTTCGTTGGATGCATAGTTTGAAATTTTGTTTTCCCATTCTATAAGTTGTTGCTTCAGTCTGTTGATTGTTTCCTAGGCTATAAAAAAGAAGTCTTTAGTTTGATATTGTCCTATTTGATTATTTTTTTCTATTGTTGCCTGTGCTTTTGAGGTATTATACAAAACTCATTGCTCAGAGGAATACCATGAAGTGTTTCTCATAGTAGTTTCAGAGTTTGGGATCTTATATTAAAATCTTTAATCCATTTGGTGTTGATTTTTGTAAATGGTGAGAGATAGGGTCTAGTTTTTTCTTTTACATGTGGATATTCAGTTTCTTAGCTGAAGAGACTGTATTTTTTCCAATGCCCATAGTTATGGAAGCTTTGTCGAAAATTAGTTGGCTATAAATACATGAATTTATTTTGAGGTTCTCTATTCTGTTCTATTGGTCTGTGAGTTTGATTTTATGCCAATACCACACTGTTTTTTTTTTTTTTTTTTGAGACTTTTTGGTATAGGGCACGTGCACTCACCAGACAGACAGAGAGAGACAGAGACCAACAGTTAGCTTAATGGCTATGTCACTGGACTCCCATGTAGTTGATCGTAGTTCGCGTAGTGGCTTAAAACTCAGGCCGGGTGCATGTGCATATGTGCCCAAGATCCCGAGAGGAGAATGGAGGAGAAGGGATTGCCGTGTGGTCATCTTCCCAGGGGGTGATTTCTTGCTTACTGTCTCTCTGTCTCTCTCTGTCTGTCTGGTGAGTGCACGTGCCCTATAGCAAAAAAAACCCAAAAAACCAAAAAACCAAAAAAACAAACGTCTCCAAAAAAAAAAAAAGTGCATTTATTTTGAGAGAGAGACACACAGAGAGACAGAGAGATACACTGTGGTCCAATTCCCAGCCTCATATAGGCAGGATCATGAATACACATGTACATACCTTGCATGCACTGGGAGACCCCAGGACACAAACTTAGGACCTTACATGGTTTCATCATCATCAATTGTATCAGTGCTGCACCACCATTGATAGCCTGTTTTTTGTCTTTTTGGTGATAGCCATTCTAATTGGGGTAAGATACTATCTTATTGCTGTGTTGATTTGCAATTCCCTGATGATTAGTGATGTTGATGTTGATAATTTCTTTTTGTACATCTATTGACTATTTGTATATCTTCTTTTGAGAAATGTCTATTTAGATAGTTTTCCCATTTATTTTCTGATTTAGTTGTTTGAGTTCTTTATAGATTCTGGGTGTTAGCACTTCGTTGGATGCATAGTTTGAAATTTTGTTTTCCCATTCTATAAGTTGTTGCTTCAGTCTGTTGATTGTTTCCTAGGCTATAAAAAAGAAGTCTTTAGTTTGATATTGTCCTATTTGATTATTTTTTTCTATTGTTGCCTGTGCTTTTGAGGTATTATACAAAACTCATTGCTCAGAGGAATACCATGAAGTGTTTCTCATAGTAGTTTCAGAGTTTGGGATCTTATATTAAAATCTTTAATCCATTTGGTGTTGATTTTTGTAAATGGTGAGAGATAGGGTCTAGTTTTTTCTTTTACATGTGGATATTCAGTTTCTTAGCTGAAGAGACTGTATTTTTTCCAATGCCCATAGTTATGGAAGCTTTGTCGAAAATTAGTTGGCTATAAATACATGAATTTATTTTGAGGTTCTCTATTCTGTTCTATTGGTCTGTGAGTTTGATTTTATGCCAATACCACACTGTTTTTTTTTTTTTTTTTGAGACTTTTTGGTATAGGGCACGTGCACTCACCAGACAGACAGAGAGAGACAGAGAGACAGAAAGCTAGAAATCATCCCCCAGGGGCGGATGGTCATGCCACAATCCCTTCTCCTCTGATCTCCTCGCAGAATCTTGGGCACACACACATACACGCACCTGGTGTGAGTTTTAAGCCACAGGTTCAGGACACGAACTGTGGTCGACTACATGGGAATCCGGCGACATAGCCATTTTGCTAACTGCTGGTCCCATCACACTGTTTTGTTACTATTGCTTTGTAGTATATTTTGAAGTCAGGTAGTGTGACTCTTCTAGGTTCATTTGTTTGTTTTTGTTTAAGATTGTTTTGAATATTTAGGATCTTTTGTGGGCCCATATGCATTTTAGAATTTTGTCTATTATTATGAAAAAGCAATTGATATTTTGATAGGGATTAAATCTATAAATTGCTTTGGGTAATATGGACATGTTAACAATATTGTGTCTTCCAACCCATGAGCATGGGATAGATATCTCCATTTACTTGTGTCTTCTTCAATTCATTTAATCAAAGTCTTGTAGTTTTCATTGTAGGGATCTTTGTTTAAATTTATTCCAGGTGTTTTATTATTTTAATAGCAATTTCAAATTTGATTGCTTTCTTAATTTATTTTTTAGCAAATTCTTTGTTGGTATATAGAATTACGAGGTTTTTGCTATAGGGTGTGTGTGCTTGCCAGAAAGACAGAGAGAAACATAGAAACAGAAAGCAAGAAATCACTTTCCAGGGAGGATGGCCGCCCGGCAATCCCTTCTCCTCCATTCTCCTCTCAGGATCTTGGGCACGCACACACACATGCCCAGCATGAGTTTAAGCCACCAGGTCTTGGACTTGAACCACAGTCAACTACATGGGAGTCCAGCGACATAGCCATTATGCCAACTGCTAGTCCCGAAATGGTATTTTTTTTGTATGATAATTTTGCACCCTGTTACTTTACTGAATGTTTTTATTAGTACTGACAAGTTTTTTATCCGTAAGATTATATTATTTGCAAACAAAAACAATTTGACTTCTTCTTTTCCAATTTGGATTAATTATAAATTTCTTTCTCTGCTTAATTTTTCTGGTTAGATATTCCATAGTAATTGAATAGAAATGATAAATGTAGGCATTTATTTCTTGTTTCAGATCTTAGAGAAAAATCTCAGTATGATACTAGCTGTGGGTATGTCAAACCTAGCCTTTACTGTATTGCTGATCATATATTCTATACCTAGGTTTTTGAGAGTTATCATGGCGATGTTGAATTTTGTCAAATGTTTTTTCTGCATATATTTTTAGAAATATGTATAATTTTTGTCTTCATTTCCATTAATGTGATGGAAATTTATTTATTTGTGTGTGTTATAATTGAATCCCTTGGAAGAATTCTTCTTGATCACTGCAAAAATTTTTTTTTTAACCAAAGGTATGTGTGTTCACTGGAGAGAAAGAGACAGTGAGAGAGAAATAGTGAAAAAGCACACCCCATGTGAAATGGTCATGTTGCAATCCCCTTCTACTTTTCCCTCCTGTTGGGATTTTGGCCACACACATACTTTTGCTTGGTATGTTTTTGAAGCAGCTCAGTCTGAGACAACAATGACATATCTGGTCACATAGGACCTAGCCACTAACTACTA
Organism: Tupaia belangeri chinensis; assembly: GCF_000334495.1. NCBI lineage: Eukaryota > Metazoa > Chordata > Mammalia > Scandentia > Tupaiidae > Tupaia > Tupaia belangeri. The sequence continues at coordinate 3,635,806 of NW_006159564.1, forward strand.
TGGAACAGATTGGGCTATAAATGATCTTTTAAATATGCTGTTGAAATTTGGTTTGCTAGCATTTTGTTGAAAGTTTCTGTCATTTATGTTCATCAGATACTTTGGCCTGTAGTTTTTTTTTGTGGTTGTGTTCTTATTTGGTTTTGGCACACACTAATTCTGTCCTTGAAAAATAAGTTTGAAAACATTTTCTTCTTTTTAATTTTCTGGAATAATTTGAGAAGAATCAGATCTAATTCTTTAAATCTTTGGTAGACTTCAGTAGTAAAGCTATTCACTCCTGAACATTTATTTAATTGAAGATTTTTTACTATTGTTTCAATTTCTTTATCTGTTAATGTTCTTTCCATATTTCCTATTTCTTCATAATTTAATCTTAGTGGTTGTATGTGTCCAAGAATGTATCCGTTTCTTCTAAGTTGCCCATTTTCTTGCTGCATAATTATTCACAATAATCTTCTATCCCTACATTGCCCGTTGTTATGTTTCTTTTTTCATCTCTGACTTGATTTATTTAAGTCTTCTCTCTTTTTATTCTCTTATAACTAATTTGGATAAAGGTTTATTCATTTTATCTTTCTAAAAACCTGTTTTTTTAAAATACTTTATGCTATTTTTGCTTTATTTATTCCTGCTCTAATCTTTATTATTTCCTTTTACTAATTTTTTATTTAGCTTGTTCTTGCTTTTCTACTTTCTTCATGTGCAATATTTTGTGGTTTATCAGAAATCTTTCGTTTCTATGCTGTAGATGTTTATTGCTGTAAACAGTTTTCTAAGAATTACTTTTGCTGTGGGCGGGACCAGTATTTGGTATAATGGCTATGTCACTGAACTTCCATGTAGTCAACCGTGGTTCAAACCCCCTACCTGGTGGCTTAAATTCACACTGGATGCATGTTTGTGCATACCCAAGATCCTGAGAGGAGAATGGAAGAGAAGGGATTGCAGCATGACCACCCCCCCTTGGGAGGTGATTTCTTGCTTTCTCTTTTTCTGTCTTTCTGGTGAATGCACAAAAAAATAATAAAAAGAATTACTTCTCATAGATTTTATAAGTTGTGTTTCAATTTGTGTTTTTCTCTAGAAACTTTTTCATTACTTTTAAAATATTTTATTGACATATTGGTTATTTAATAGCATGCTTTTTAATTTTCATATATTTGTAAAGTTTTCAAAGTTCCTCTTATTAATTTCTACTTTCCTGCCATTATAGTAAAAAAAATACATTTGATATGATCTCTATCTTCTTAGATTTCTTAAGACTTTTTTTGTGTGTGTGTCAGGCCTAACATGATTTATCTAGGAGAATGTTTCATATGTAATCGAGGAAAATGAGTGTTCTGCAGTTATTGGATAAAACATTCTGTAAATGTCTGTTAGGCCCACTTACTCTTGGGGGCAGAGTAAATCCATTTTTTTGTTTTTTTTTTGTTGATTTTATATATTTATATATTTATATATTTCTGCATGCTATTTTATCTGATGTAAATATAAGGGTACTACAATGACTATACATAAAAGTGGAATTAAAGTACAAGTTTATTTTGGTCCAAAACAATAAAAATCTATGCATAGTTGTTTTTCTTGCACTCATAAAAATTTAAAACAATTGTGTTTTTTATTTTTCATTGTGAATTCTCATTTATGTATAGTCATTGTGCATCTTTGTCTGGTCCAATATGATTTTTCTAACATGTATGCAGTGGGTAACAATCAGGGGAAGGGTATAAAAATATCTACAATATTCAGTGTTGAATATTACATAATGTTCTGTACATTTTGATGATACTTTTACTAGTTCTTTTGTTAAAGTGTATGTTGAATTGTCCAGGACATTTTTTATTCGCTTTGGTGCACCATTCCATAACCCTTCCTGTTTCTTTGTATGCATTTTTGTGTCTGTTAATATTGAAACCCCTCACATGCCTACTTCTTTTGCTTGTGATTTGTATGTGTTGATATCTTTTTCAACTCCTTTACTTGATAGTTTGGCTTTGGTTTTGTTTTTACTCCATCATTCTATAGCTTTTATCTGTTAACATTTAAGGTCTTTTTTTTTTTTTTTTTTAAAAGATTTTTGCCATACGGTACATATGCTTACCAGAGAAAGAGTAAAGGAAAGTGAGAAATCACCTCTCAGAGGGGATGGTCACACCACAACCCCTTCTCCTCCATTCTCCTCTTGGGACTTTTGGGCACACATGCACACTTGCCCAACATGTTTCTCAGGCCACTGGGTCCAGGACTTGATACACGGAATTGGCCATGTGTGATTTAACACCTTTATCACCACATCACCTGCTGGTCCTACACTCAAGGTGTTTATTGATAAGTAAAAAGTTATCCAGCTATTTTGTTCATTAGTTCTGGTTGCTTTTTGTATCCTTTGCCCTTTCTTATTTTCTTATTCTTTATCTTTCTGGTTTGGTGATTTTCTGTAGTAATAATGTTTAATTCCTTTCTTTTCCTTATTTGTATATCTGCATTTTCAGTGAATTTTACACTTTTCTTTTTTAATTATAGTCACCATCTTGTCACTTCCAAATATAGGATTTCCTTCAGCATTTCTTGTAAGGTCATTCTAGGGATGATGAATTCCCTTAGGTTTTTTTTTTTTTTTCTTTCTTTTAATCTGGATAAGACTTTATTTTTTATTTCTGAAGGACAACTACACTGGATATTTTCTTGCCTGGCAGACTCTTTCAGTACTTTGAATATATCTTCCCATTCTCTCCTGGTGTGCAAGATTTCTGCTGAGAAACCCGCTGTTAGAATAATGGTAATTTCCTTATATGTTACTTGACACATCTCTCCTGCTGTTTTCAGAATCTTCTCTTTGGGGTTGACTTTTGATAGTTTGACTATAATACTCCTTTGAAAAGACCTTTGGGATGAATTTATTTTAGGACCTTTGAGCTTCCTAGATTTCACCCAAGACTTGGAAAGTTTTCAGCTATTATTTTGTTAATAGATTTTCTATGCCTTTATTGTCTCTTCTCTTTTTGGAGCTCTAATAATGCAAATATTTTGTTCACTTAATATTGTGAACATGCTTTCTTTATTCTTTTCCTTTTCTCTCTTTCTCTCTCTCTCTCTCTACTTCTTTCATCTCACTGGCATATTTCAAAGCCTGTTTTTCAATTCCATAAAGTTTTTCTTCTTTTCAATCTAGTCTGCTGTTTAAGTCACTACTTTATGTTGCCCCTCAATTTAAATGGTGATAACATTTATTTGGTATCTAACAACACCTCAGCTTGCAAAATTTGGAGCTTTGTCCTCAGATTTTATAGTTCAATCATGCCATGTCTCAGTTTGGAGCCCATAATAAATTCTAAAAAATGTTAATTTAGTTACCTAGAAAATATTCAGGCACAGTGCAGAAGGTATGTGTATCTTACATGCAAAAGTTCATAAATCATCGCTACATTACTACAAACATACGCATATCTAAAATAAAATGTGGTATAATCATAGAATGAATTTAGGCAGATGCTAGTTTAGACTCTAAGGATGGTTTTAGGGAAGAAAAAATAAATAAAAAACAATAGGTATCACAACCAACTCTTCAGAAGATTGTCCTCTGATTGATGTAATATGGTATTTGTGAAATGATTTATTATTCTGTTTTAGAAAGAGAAAATGAATAGTATACTATCCATAATAAGTGCTCAAGGCATTTTTGAAAAATATTTTATTTTTTGCATAAGTGAGAGGAACAAAGGAAGACAGACAGAAAGGCAGCATCCCCAGCAGGATCTTGATGCTGCAATCTCCTCCCACCGCTTTAGCCAGCACCAGATCATGTGGATGTTCTCTTCTGGCATGTTCAGGAAGGTCTCTCTACATGAAATCAGAACTTTACCGTGTCAAAGATTTGCTGTGTTCAAGAAGGTCAGCTTCTTAGAGCTTCATGCTTTACTGCTGAGCTATCATCTGGTTACCCAAGTGTTTAAATTAACTAATGAAATGACGAATTGGTGTTTCTTGTGAAACATATATACTTGCCACAGTGAAGTTCATCTCTTATATTCTGATCTCCCCTTTTTTTCCCAGATAGTTTAACCTGGAATGTATTTACTTCATTTCTCAGGGAAGTTTGCAACGAAGACCATGGGGTTTTTGTTGCTTGACAATGGTATTCAGTATATAGCTCTACTACTCTTTATAAATGTAATAAGTTTAATTTTTAAGAACAAATATAAAACAATTGTTTTACTTTTCCCACATTTAGAGTTTCAAAAGGTTGAGTTTGAGAATGCTAAAATATTTGAAGAAATTTAATATATAAACTTTTATAAATTTGGAACTTGAACTTATATGAAAAACAAAAGCTAACTAGTAGCAGGCAGCCAGCAGCTGATTAGTGCTCCACCAGAATGCATCAGAAGTTGAGTACTCCCACATCCCTGCTTTTTAGAGGAAGCGTTTGACTAATTTAAATATGCTCTAAGCTGAGAGCTGGCTGAGCTCTTATGCAATCCAGATTTTTATTCAACGTGTTTGAGAAGTCTTTCACAGACAATATGGAACAATCAGAGTGGGAAGGAGTTTTGCTCCCTGGGATCACTTTCCAAAAGGTAATTTCGGGAGGACAAATAAAACTCCATTATTCTCCCACAGAGTTCAAACCTATGAATCTCTGCACTTAGAAAGTCAATGATAGGCTTGCTTTCATTTCTATGCATTTACCAAGCAAAAAGAAAAAAATAAAACCTTTCTGAGAATACACTAAATTATTAATCTTATTTAACCAGTATTCTCTAAGTAGTTTATCTTTGCTAAGTACTGCTTTAGGATCTTTGGCTGCATCAATGAACAGAAAAGATAATCCTGTCCTCATGGTGCTTTCCATGTAAACTAAGCTAATTAATGATTTATGACAATGAGGTCATGAACTGGACTGAAACATATTATGAAGGGTGTCTTTTCTAAACAAAGAAATTGCATTAACATGTACAAAATGATTTTTAACTTTGTAAGAATAAAGCAGCAGGGACTAATTTTTTTTTTCTTATTTATAGTGGAGTCTAATCATTCAATTTCCAAAAGTAGTGCTAAAATTCTGTTTCTAGAGTGTAAACTTCAGGTTCACCAAGTTATTTGTAATTCTTTTCTGCCATGTTATCTCTGGATCTTTTCCTTTGCCCTTTTCCTGGTACTCAATTAACATATCCCTGACCTGTTCTTTGTCTGATTAATTATTATCAATTTTCAATACTCATCTCCAGCATCAGTTCCTGAAGGAAATTTTCCCAGTCCTCAGTATCTTTCATCACTTGTGATTCTTCTTCTTTTTTTTTTTTTTTTTTAAGGGTTTTTTTTATTTTTTTTTTAGAGGTTTTTGTTATAGGGCATGTGCGCTTGCCAGAGAGACAGAAAGCAAGGAGGGATAGCCACACCAAAATCCCTTCTCCTCCTTTCTCCTCTAAGGATCTTGGGTATGCACGCACACGCGCTCGGCGTGAGTTTAAGCCACCAGGTCCAGGACTCAAACTGCAGTTGACTACATGGGAGTTCAGCAACATAGCCATTATGCTAACTGCTGGTCCCACTTGTCATTCTTCTAATGGCTGTGAGGTATCAAATTTCTCCTTGTATTATCAGTGCTAAACACTGTGTCTGGTATATGGTACATACCCAGTAGTTATGATTTCAAGATTAACTGACTGATGGAATGATTGATATTTAATATACAGATCCCTTCACAATTTGAATTCTTCTATCTTTTAAGCCTTTTCTCTCCAGTAGGCTTGTATATAAGAAATCGATGAACCCAACTAAATGTATCTACTTACAGCTCCTGTAGCATGGTTGTTCTGTCTTTGTCCATCTAACCCTAAAACAAAGCCAATAAGCTTCTACCCAAATGTCGAGTCTCAGATGTAATTTCATTTATTTCATGAAATCTTTTTTGATTTTTAAAATTTATATAGTACTTAGTGATGATATTTCTTGTAGATTATGAAAATAAGTGCCAAGTAAGTTAAAATGAGATTATATGTGTGTGTGTGTGTGTGTCCTTATGGGAAGGCCATTTAGGCTAACTCTAAAAGACTTTGCTTGCAAACATTTTGTACTGTTAGTTATGTTATGTTATATACAGGATAAAAATAACTTTTTAAAAAAAGTCATTGCTGAGGGCCAGTCATAGCCTAGTGATTAAAGGAAGAGGATCACACATAACCCACTGGGAGGTTTTAAGTGACTTAAAAAACATACTAGTGTGAATGTGTGTGTGTTTGTGTGTGTCCTCATGCATGTATACCAAAGGTCTCAGCATGATAGAATAATGGATGAAAAGGGATCATAGGGTCAGCAGCTGGTGTAGTGGTTAAAGTGCTGGACTACCATGTAGTCAACCACAGTTCGAGTTCTGGGCCCAGCAGCTTGAAACTCACTCTGGCTGTGTGCATGTGCATGCCCAAAATTCCAAGAGGAGAAAGGAGGAGAAGAGATTGCAGCGTGGATCATCTCGCCTAGGGGGTGATTTCTTACTTTCTGTCTCTCTGGAAAGCACATTCGCTCTATGACAAAAATCTCTCTTTGAAAAAAAAAAGGAAGGTATTATAGCATAGTCACACTTTCTCTCTCTCTCTCTTTCTTTGACCATATCTGTGTCTCTTTTTGGTGAGATCAGATGCCCTCTGGCATATTAAAAAATAATTCTTGCTGATTTTTGAGCTTTAAGCAATAGTTATTAATGGAACTAGAAAAGAGTACTGAAAGATACATGCTCATTTATCTCATTCAGATTATATTTAATTGTGAAAGGATAGAGGATCAATATAGTTTTAGATGATGCCTAACCTAAGATATAATTAGTAAGCTAGTATGTTTTAAAATAAAATTACTATGGATTTATTTGTATGAATTAGTAAGCCTATCTCATAATTTAAATTATTCATACAGAAAACCTCAATTAAAAAGTCCATAAAAAATTTTGCCACATACAAGTAGCTGATTTTATTTTATTTTAATTTCCTTTATACATTCAATCACTATACATCGCTACAGCTTGTAAAGTGAATTTACCCAACATGAATGCACTTCTCATCAGTCCAGTTGAAGGTAGTATATGTGTTATCATCAACAGATAATGATCCATTTTTTGTATCCATACACTTCTTGCCTATTTTTCTCCTTGATTCCTTTCCTCACCCTCTCCCTCTCTTCCCACCCTCTTTCTGCACTGTCTCCAGAATACATAACCGTTTTCCACACTTCTATATCCTCTAATCTTTCAGTTTCCACCAGACTATGCTTTGGGGGTCATTTTTAAGAAGTCTTTGTGTATCCCAATGTCTCCCAGAGTTTCCCCAGTGTTTTCCAGCAGTAGTTTTATACTTTGAGGTCTTAGGTTTAGATCTTTGATCCACTTTGAGTTGATTATTGTCAGTGGTGTGTGGTACTGGATTGACTGATACACTTTGTCAAAAATCAGTTGGCTGTATGTTTGGGAGTCTATTTCTGAGATCTCTATTCTGTTCCACTGGTCCAATTTTCTGTTTCTGTGCCAATACCATGCAGTTATGATTATCACAGCTTTGTAGCATATTTTTGGGTCAGGGAGTGAGATACCACCCACTCCACTCTTCTTGTGCAGGATTTCTTTGGCAATACAAGATTGTTTATGTTTCCAAATAAATTGTATGATTGTCTTTTCTAGATCTGTGAAGAATGTCTCTGGTACTTTTATTGGGAGTATGTTAAATATGTAGATTAATTTGGGTAAAATTGCCATTTTGATTATATTATTCTTCCAATCCAGGAACATGGGATTTTCTTGCACTTTTTTGTGTCATTTTCAATTTCTTCTTTTAGCTTCTCAGAGTTTTCCTTGTGGAGGTCTTTAACTTCTTTGGTTAGATTTATTCCTAGGTATCTTATACTTTTTGTGTCTATGGTAAATGGAATTATTTTTATCAGTTCTATCTCTGCTGGCTGTTCGTATACAGATATGCTATAGATTTCTCTATGTTGATTTTGAATCCTGCACCTTTGCTGTATTCATGAATTACTTCCAAGAATTTTCTTATGGAGACCATTGGATCTTCTATGTATACAATAATGTCATCTGCAAATAAGGATAATTTAACCTCTTTTTTTCCTATTTCAATGGCTTTTAATTTATTCTCTTTCTGATTGTATTGGCGAGGACTTCCAGTAATATATTGAAAAGGAGTGGAGAAAGTGGGCATCTTTGTTTTGTTCCAGAAAAGCTTTCAGCTTTTCCCCATTCAGTATGATGTTACTTATGGGTTTTTCATAGATAGCTTTTATTGTGTTGAGGAATGACCCTTCTATAAATCTTGATCATGGAGAGATATTGTATCTTATTGAATCTTTTTCTGCATCAATTGATATGATCATATGGTTTTTATCTTTCTTTCTGTTAATATGGTGTATTACATTTATGGTTTTATGTATATTGAACCAACCTTGCATCCCTGGAATAAAGTCTACCTGGTCGTGATGTGTAATCCTTTTTGTATGTTGTTGGATACGATTTGTTAGCATATCAGAGATATTGGCTTATAGTTTTCCTTCCTTGTCCTGTTTTTGTCTGTTTTAAGGATAAGGATGATGGAGGCTTCATAGACTGAATTAGGGAGAGTTCCACCCTTTTGGATCTTTAGAAATAACTTGAGCAGAATGGGCATTAACTTTAAAAGTTTTGTAGAATTCAGAGGTAAGATCAGGGTTTTTCCTTTGTTAGGAGGTTATTTATTACTTATTCAATCTCCTGGCTTGTTATGGACCTATTCAGACTGTCTACATCCTCCTGACGCAATTTTGGTAGATTATGTGTCCAGGAATTTGTCCATCTCATCCAGATTTTCTTGTTCATTGACGTGTAGTTGTTCATAGTATTCTCTAATGATGTTTGTATTTCTATTATGTCTGTTATATTGCCTGCTTCATTGCAAATTTGATTTACCTGGTTCCTTTCTCTTTTCTTCTTAATTAGTCTAGGTATAATATATCAATTTTGTTTATGTTTTCAAAGAACTAGCTTTTACTTTAATTTATTTTCTGTATAGTTCATATATTTTCTATTTCATTTATTTCTATTGAGAGTTTTATTATTTCTTTCCTTCTAGATTTTTTTGAAATTTTTTCTTGTGATTTTCCAATTCTCTGAGGCATGATGTTAGGTACGGTATTTGCCTTCTTTCCATCTTCTTATGTGCACTAATTATTATGAACTTCCCTCTTATCACTGCTTTTGTAGTGTCCTAAAGATTATGGAAACTCATGTCGTCATTGTCACTGGCTTCCATAAATCTTTTGATTTCAGTTTTTATTTCTTCAGTAGCTGTGAAGTCAGTCAGGAGTAGGTTATTTTGTTTTCATGTATTTGTGTATTTTTGAGGATTTTTCTTGAAATTACTATCAAGTTTATTTCCAGCATGGTCAGAGAAGATGCTGGATATAGTTTCTATGCCATAGAATCTGTAGAGGCTTGCTTTGTGTCCTATCATGTGGCCAATCTTTGAAAAGGTTACATGTGTGGGTGAGAAAAAAAGTGTATCTAGTGGCTTTTGGGTGGAAGGTTCTGTAGATATCTGTTAAGTTCATTTGATTAATAATATCATTTAGATTCTTTATCTCTTATTGTTTTTTGTATGGATGGTCTGCCCAGAGCAGATAGTGGGGTGTTGAGGTCCCCCACAATTAGTGCATTGCAGTCTATCTCTCTTTTTTAGATCTAACAATCTTCCTTTCATGCATTTGGGTGCTCCTGAGTTAGGTGCATTGATATGTATAAGCATTATCTCTTCTTAATGGATTAGCCCTTTTACTACTATATAGTGCCCTTCTTTGTCTCTTTGAACAGTTTTGGTTTTAAAGCCTATTTTGCCAGAAATTAGTATTGTGACTCCTGCTCTCTTTTGGTCCCCATTTGCATGGAATACCTTTTTACAACCCTTCACTTTTAGTCTATATATGTCTTTTTTCGTGAGATACATTTCTTGTAGGCAATAGTGAGATGGTTTCTGTTTTCTTATCCATTCAGACAGTCTATGTCTCTTAACATTCAATGTTATTATCCATATTTTCAGACTTGTCCCTACCTTTAAATTAACCGTTGTCTTGGGTTTCTTTTATTCCCTTATTTCTGGCTGCTCATTCTTTAGTTTTCCTAGAACAGGACTCTCTTCACAGTTTCTTGAAGAGCTGGTCTGGTGTTGGCAAATTCTTTCAGATTTTGTTTGTCTGAGAAGATTTTAACTTTTCTTTTCCCATACAAAGGATAATCTTGCTGAATATAATCTTGGTTGAAATTGTTTCCCTCTTAACACTTTCTGTATGTCTTCCCATTATTTCCTTGCTTTCATTGTTTCTGTTGAGAGGTCCATTGTTAGCCTGATAGGATAACCTTTGTAAGTTAGTTATCATTTTTCTCTTGCCAATTTTAGTATTTTGTCTTTATCTGTGATTTTGGCTAGTCTGGCTAAGATGTGGCTTGGGGAGGTTCTTCTTGGGTTGATTCTATTTGGGGTCATTTAGATTTCTTGGGTCTAGATGTTTGAGTGTTCTGTAGACTTAGAAAGTATTATTCTTGGATGTCATGGAATAGATTTTCCATGCCTTTATTAGTTTCTTCACTTTCTAGGATATCAATTATTTTAATGTTTGGACTTTTAATGGAATCTAGTATTTCTCATATATTATGCTCATTTTTTTGGTTATTTTCTGTCTTTAGTGTTTATTTTTACACTAGAGGTTTTATCTGCTACATTGGATATTCGATCTTCAGTATGTTCTAATTAACTTAAATTCTTTTGAGAGAGTTTTTGATTTCCTATATTACAGACTTCATCTCTAATCATTCCATCTGATTCTTTCTTATAGTGTTCATTTCTTCATTCAAATCATGGAAGGACTTCCTCATCTCCTGGAGTTCGTTGTTTCTTCTCTGTTCCAACTCATAGAGTGTTGTTATTATGAATGTTCTGAATTTTTTCTCTGACATTTTGGTAACTTCTTTTTCTTTTCTTTTCTTTTTTTTTTTTCAAGAGATGCAGTGGAATTATTGTGCTCTTTTGATGGAGACATATTTCCTGTTTTTTTCAAGCCTGAGACTTTTCTACTTCTAGCCTTCGGGTGATGTATTCACTTTTGGATATTTTTTTGGAGAATGTTTCTGCCACTGGGAACAAGTTTGGTTCCCTTTTGCTGTGAATTGATGTGTGCCAAAATCTCTTCTACTGTGTTTCCTACATAAGGAGTCTTCTATTCGGGAGCTTGAAGAGCAGTTTCTCCTTTTTCACAGGTGTTCAATAGAAGTAAGTTTCCCAAGCAGCCTCACAGTACTAGGGTATTTGAAGACTATGATTCTAGACCTGTTCAGTTTCTCTGGGTGAATGGAGAATGAGGAAGAGATGACAATATAAGAGGGAAGAAAAAATAGTATGAAAGAGAAAAAGGAAAAAGTCATGCACTGTTAGCAAGCCAGGGGGCTGCAGATGGAGCTGGGCTGCTCTTTTTGATCAGGATGATGGGGGACTCTGAGGTTTGAAGGGCTGGCTGGGCTGAGGCTGGAGCTGGAGCTGGGACCAGGACCAGTGAAAGGCCCTGCCTCAGTTTCCCTGACTGGCCAGGAGTTTGCAGATGGAACTCTATACATATTTTTTATTGTGTTGAGAGATGAACCTTCTCTGATGATTTTACTGAGTCTTAATATTGAAGGGATGTTATATTTTGTCAAATACTTTTTGTTCATCAATTGAAATCATCATATGGTTTTTATCTTTCTGTTAATAATGGCATATTGCATTTATAGTTTTGTGTATTTGAACCACCTTTGCATCCCTGGTTAAAGCCTACCTGGTCATGATGAATAACCTTTTTTATATGTTATATCTTGTTGAAAATTTGCATCTATATTCATCAGAGATATTGGTCTGTAGTTTTCCTTTCTTGACATATCTTTATCTGTTCAGGGGATGAGGGTGATAGAGGCTCCATAAAACAAATTTGGAAGTGTTTCTTCCTTTTGGAACTTTGGAAATAATTTGAGTAGAATTTGGGTTAACTCTTTTTTTTTTTCTTTATTTGGAGAGGTTTTTGTCTATAGGGTGTGTGCACTCACCAGAAGACAGAGAGAGACAGAGAGACAGAAAGTGAGAAATCACCCCCTGGGGGGATGGACATGCTGCAATCCCTTCTCCTCCATTCTCCTCTCCAGATCTTGGGCACGCATGCACACGCGCCCGGCGTGAGTTTAAGCCACTGGGTCCAGGACCCGAACCACGGTTAACTACATGGGAATCCAGCAACGCAGCCATTATGCTAACTGCTGGTTCCAAATTTGGGTTAACTCTTTAAACATTTTGTAGAATTCAGAGATGAAGCCATAAGGACCTGAACTTTTCTTTGTTGGGATGTTATTTATTACTGAGTTAATCTCATTGCTTTTTATGGGTCTGCTGAGGCTTTCTTTGTCCTCCTGATTACATATATCCAGGAATTGGTAGATTACATATATCCAGGAATTTGTCCATCACATCTAGGTTTTCTTATTTTTTGGCATATAGTCACTCATAGTACCCTGTAATGATGTTTATATTTCTATTACGTCTGCTGTAATATTGCCTGTTTCATTGAGAATTCAATTTATCTGGTTCCTTTCTCTCTTCTTAATTAGTCTAGCTAATGGTATGTCAATCTTGTTTATCCTTTCAAAGAACCAGCTTTTGGTTTCTTTTATTTTCTGCATAGTTTGTATATTCTCTATTTCATTTATTTCTGCTCAAATATTTATTATTTCTTTTCTCCTGGCATTTTTTTGGATTTTTTTTCTCTAAGTCCTTGAGGCATGGTGTTAGGTTGTCCATTTACCACCTCTCCATATTTTTCTTATGCATACTAATTGCTATAAAGTTCCTTCCTATGACTGCTTTTTGCTGTGTTCCATAGATTATGGAAACTTGTGTATTCATTATCATTGGTTTCCATGAATACTTTGATTTCTGTCTTTAATTCTTGAGTAGTTGTGAAGTCATTCAGGAGTAGATTGTTTAGTTTCCATATGTTTCTGTATTTTGAGGCTTTTTCTGTAATTAATATCAAGCTTAATTCCATAATGGTTTTAGAAGATACTGAATATAATTTCTACGCTTCTGAATCTGTAAAGGCTTGTTTCGTGCTCTATCATGTGGTCAATCTTCAAAGAAATTCCATGTGGGGGTGAGAATAATGTATATTTCATGGTTTTTGGGTGAAAAGTTCAATAGATGTCTGTCAAGTCCATTTGATTTATAGTATCACTTAGATCTTGTATCTCTTTGTTTATTTTTTTGTCTAGATGATTTGCCTAAAGAGATAGTTGGGTGTTGAGAACCCCAGCAAATAGTGTGTTGCAGCTTAGCACTTATTTTAGATCTAGCAGTATTTCCTTCATGTATTTGGGTGCTCCTATGTTTGGTGCATTGATATTCATAACCGTTAGATCTTCTTCATGAATTAACCCTTTTTACTACTATATAATGCCCTTTCTTTCCTCTTACAGGTTTTGTTTCAAAATCTCCTTTGTCTGAAACCGTATCGTGACTCCAGCTGTTCTTTCGCTTTCATTTGCATGGAATACCTTTTCCAGTCCTTCACTTTTAGTCTATGTATGTCTTTATCCATGATGAACACTTCTTGTAGTGTGCGTGCATACTCAAAATACTAAGAGAATGGAGGAAAAAGGATTGCAGCATAGCCATTCCCCCCTGGGGGGTGATTTCTCACTTTCTGTCTATCTCTATCTGGTCAGTGCCTTGTAGCAAAAATCTCTCTCTCTAAAAAAATAATCAACTTTATTTTCAATATTTTCAGACTTGCACCTACCAATAAGTTGATAATTTTATTGTTTTGTTGTTGTTGTTGTCTAATTTCCATCTGTCTTTTGTCTTTCTTTGGTTTTCCTGGTACTCTCTTTAGAATTTCTTGAAGAGCTGGACTAGTGTTGGTAAATTCTTTCACATTTTGTTTATGTCAGAATGTTTTTATCTTATCTTCCCATTTGAAGGATAATCTTGCCAAGTGTAGTAATATTGATTGAAATTTTTTTTTATTTATTGAACACTTTTAGTATATTTTCCCATTCTTTTCTTGCTTGTATTGTTGCCAGTGAGAAGTCTAAAGTTAGGTTCATAGGATAACCTTTATAAGTAACTTGACAGTTCTCTCTTGCCAGTTTTAGTATCTTGTTTTTATCTGTGATTTTGCCTAATCTGGCTATGATGTTCCATGGACCAAATCTTCTTGGGTTGATTCTATTTGGGGTTCTTTGTATTTTGTGGGTGTGGGTGTTTTAATGCTTCTCTAGAATTGGAAAGTTTTCTTCCAGGACTTAATGGAATTGATTATCAATGCCTTTATTAGTTTATCTTCCGAGATATCAATGATTCCAATATTTGGGCATTTAATTGTATCTCTCTACCAACAATTTATAAACTACACACTACTGTGAATACCCATGTCTTGTCAGTACATATAACTAAACACAATTTCTTATCTTTGCTGGGGATGAAAGACTAATTTTGGTCCTATTTTTGGTGTCTGGCCCATAGCTCTTGTAAGCTATTTCCACTGCATGGTCCATTACTCACTTCTTCTCATCCGAACATTCCCCTTGGACAGAGGTCAACTAGAACTAAAAGGTAATTTTTTTCCTTTCCATTATTACTCTATTTTTTAAAGAAATAAGTACTTTTGTTTAAAAATGAATCCTTCTCTTCTAGTCCAATTATGTGTTTCTAGTGGTGATTACCAACTATATTTATCTGTGAGCAAGCCATGGAATTCCTGTATGACCCATGCTCACCTAATCATAATTACCCTATCCCAAAACTGATCCAATCAAAGTCATTTTTGTTAGTTTGTTTTGTTTTAACATTTTTTGTTTGTGTGAATTTTGTATTTGGAAAAAAATCCCTTGGCAATTACTCGATCATAAAGCCATGAGTATTGAATTTCAAAAATGCCAGCTAACACAATTTTATGTTGTATAATTTAGTGGTTAGAGGGTCAGTATTGAAGTTGTCATAGAAAGAAAGAGAAGAGAGTTCCCTGAAGTCCTTGGACATGTCATGGACCTATCTTTCTTATACTTGGTGTTTTAGCTTTTCCTTCAATTTGGTAAATTGAATTGTTTAATTTTTCCCTAATTTAATTTTAATTTCACTAATACCTTCCTTATAAACAACATGTCTGGAATTTTTTTAAGGGAAATTATTTCTATAGGGTATGTGTGCTCGCCAGAGAGAAAGAGAAAGAGAGAGAGAGAGAGAGAGAGAGAGAGAGAGAGAGAGACAGAAAGAAATTGCCCCCAGAGAATGACCCTGCCATAATCCCTTCTCCTCCATTCTCCTCTTGAGACTTTTGGGCACTCTCACACATGTACTTGGCGTGAGTTTGAAGTCTCTAGGTCTAGGACTCAAACTGCAATTGGCCATGTGGGAGTTCAGTGATGTAACCATTATGCCATCTACTGGTCTCAATATCTGAGATCTTTTGAGTTGCACAAATACATGGAATAATTATCTGCAAAGTTCTAGCAGTGATTTCTATATATTTTTCAATTTAGAGTCAAGCTGATTATTCCCAATGTTCGATGGAGCTAAAATTAAGTATTCTTTGCTTCCAAGTATAAAAATGAACTAACTCAAATGTTGGCATTAATCTTAGTATAATATTTAAATACCTAATGTTGTACTACAAAGACATTAAGGTTATATTATCCCTTCCCTAGGGATCCTCTCCCTCACCCAGATTAAAACTTCATTGTCAATTGTCATTTATTTCTAAAATTGCTATACAAGGGGTCTTGAAATGTTTACGAAAAAAGCATATTATGAACAAACTTTACATGCATTTAATTTTTTCATTGAAATAAACTTGTGCTTTCATTCCATCTTTTTATGAACTTTATAAAGTTCAGTGAATAGTGGCCTTTAGATACCTCCATATGGCAAAGACTTAACATGAACAAAAGCAATGGTTCAAAGGTTGAAGAATAGAGACTCAAAGATACTCATTACCAGGACCAGCATTTGGTATAGTGGCTATGTCACTACACCATGTAGTTGGTTGGACTCCCATGTAGTTGACCAGGGTTCAACTCCTGAACCTGGTGGCTTGAACTCATGCTGGGTGTGTGTGCATATGTGCCCAAGATCCCTGGAGTAGAATGGAGGAGAATGGAAGAGAAGGAATTGGGGCATGGCCATCCCCCCAGGGGGTGATTTTTTTCTCGCTTTCTGTCTCTCTCTGTCTTTCTGGCAAGTGCATGCACCCTATAGCAAAATCTTCCAAAAAAAAAAAAAAAAAGCATACTCATTAGTAAAAGATATGTTTTTTTTAAAAAAATCCTTTTTATGTGAAAGAATGGGAGTGATGACAAACAATAGTATAAAAATTCATCCTTTGAAGAATGTTCTCATTCTAAAATCATTTCATCATCTATAAATATTCAAGATAGAGTGTTAAAATAGCATTTAACTTATTCACTTTGTTTTCTTATCTAGATTCTAGACTTTCATACTCATGGATTCCTAGAATTTTAGAGGGTGTCTTAGTGAAGAGCAGAAAACTACTCAGATAATTTTGGGTGCACATTTTTGTAGTCTAGACTTAAAAAGTTTACTTTTAATACTTCCTATAGAGCCAATGAAGAAGGATTTTTTAAATTAGAAAAATATTGGCTATTTTCTAGCTTTCACCTAAGGCTGATATATCTCTCATGTATATACTTATAAAGTTAATGAAATACATATTTGCAAGACACTGGATTAATAAGAAAGAGTGACTGGAAAAATTGTCACCTGTATTTTGTTAATTTGCTGCAGGCTCACTCTCCCTGCAGCTGACACATATTTTTAATCTTTTTATTTGGCAGAGTGGAAGTATCTGTGATGGGAAAACCAGCAGCAGTTCTATTTCTTCATGAAGAAAGGAATGCTGAAAATCTGAGTAATCACAGCCCCATTTCAATTTTACTCACAGCAGTTAAATTATTTAAATGTCTCTTTTGCCATCAAAATGATATTTTTTAGTTTACAAATATTTTATTACCATTATTGCAATTTTGTTTCCATTATCTTAGCTCCCCAATTCTGTACTATTAAAAATGATAAATAACCCTAACAAAGTGAGTTCAAATTAAGGTGCTTGGATTGAATCACATTTATTGATTTGCACAGGCTCTTTGAGTAGGAAAATTATAATATATTTTAGTAATTATGCTACATTCTCTTATGTATATTTTGACTTTAGTCAAGCAAGAATTATTGTATTTTAAACTAAAAGTAAAATTTGTTGAGTACATTACAGAGTTTCTGCATCAAGAGATTTAATACTACCCAGTCTTATTTTAGAATTTAAGGTCTGACAATTTTATTGATTCTTTCATGAGCTTGGAGTTTTGGGACTGCTGATATTGGAAAGAAACAGTTAAAAAACACTTCATTTCTTTCGTTACCTTTTGTGAACTCAATTATTCAACATAGCAATAACTACATGATTAATTTACAAATAATTCAAATTATTTTTTAATTTTAAATTCAGAAAATAAGATTTTTATAACTTTAACTTAGATAATTCAAACAGAGAGGTATTAGAGTAAAAAAAATGACTGGTTCTGGTTAGGTCTGTGGGTTTTCAGTTCTCACTCTGTTGGTCATGATGAGTTATTTAATCTGTCTCTATGATTTAGAGTACACGACCTCCTTGTAACAACGAGATGTTGAGGTAAATAGAAATTTATTTTCTGTGCATGTTGCATAACTTAACTACTTTGTGAAATTAAGCCCCAAAAGATCAATTTCAATTATACACCATTTGGTATTGATATTATTAGTATTATTTGATGGGAAATCTATATATTTACATAATGACAATAAATTAATTAAACTTACACGATTGTCAACATGCTGTTCTATTATTTTTAGGGCAAAGTCTGAAGGCAACTAAATGTTTTATTGTTTAGTTATTTAAAAATAGATTCTCTGCTTAGACCACTGGGATTACAGATGCCTTTTTAAAATATCTAATAAAGAAAAGCAGGTAGGTAGAAAAAAAAAATCTAAATGTGTCCATTTCATAAATACTTTAGCAATGGGAAAGTAAGGAGCTCTAAAAATTTACTCTTCCATAAAAGTAATGAAGTTGCAGGCAAAAGTTGTCTTTTCAGAATTTTGGGCAATAATAAAAGGTTTTATAATATGTAAGTCATATAATAATAAACCTATTATATAAAATATTATTTTATCCACTTGAGAATAAGAAAATAACTTCCATATTTCTGTCTTTGTGGTTGGACAATGTAAGTCTGTTCTATTTACAGATGACATTGTGAGTTCAATGAATGTTAAGGACAAGTCGAAAAGCAGAAATAGCTTGAAAAGCAATCAGACAGTAAGGACCATGTTTATGAGCATGCTGTGTGAGTTGGTAGTGGTTGGAAAATATCACTATTTAACAAGAAGTAAAAGAAATCTTATCAAACCACACCCGAAAAGCACAGGCTTAATCTAGGCCAGACCTATATAGAACACAGACACTGGTTATTTAAAAGCTTTGGGGTAAGGCAGTAGAGATTTATGAACGGAATTTGAGCTCCAAAAGCATTTGGGTTCAAGTTCATATTGCATTTCAGTCACTTAGAGGCTCCATGACTTTAATTATCTGCTCTATACCTCATTTCCTCATTTGTAAAGCAGAAACTCCAAATGGCTCCTCAAAGCTCCTTTGCGTATATCACATGAGATAACTATGAGTGAAACACTCCGTATAGGTCCAAAAACCTAATATTCATCACCCACCCTCCTCCACACAAGCCAGAAAGAAAGAAAACTAGAGTCACTCAGTTTCTTATTCCCATTCTGCTCATTTGAAGCATTAAAGTCCAATTTGTGTAGTGGTAGTGAATTCCAAACTTTACATGAAAAAAACTTGGAAATTTAGCCTTATTTGTTTCAAACAGATTTAATTCTGAATCTACATTCAATTTCAGATATTTTTAAATATACTTTTCCTTCCCTGACTTTGCAACTGATTGAAGAGAGCTCGGGAAGTCTATATGATCTACTCTATGCACTGTAGGATCAACTGATGCACAGTCTACTGTTACAGGGTTCCTAATAGTTCAATGACTTTCTGGTTCTCAGCCATGGTTCGATCCAAAGCAGGTAAATCTGGATTTTGGCTGCAAACTCTCTTGGTACTCTATATAGTCAATCCATTTTGGGGTCTGCCCACTTTCAGAAAGAGTTGCTTTAGAGAATTCTCCACCACTATGCTGGGAGTTTCCCTCCTCCATGTCCATTCTAGGCCTTCTTGTTTCCATGTTTTCACGTTCTTCCTTTCCTCAAAACCCAACATCCTTTCTTTAATGAGAATAGGCTTTAATCATGTATATGAATCAAGCCTATAGTGAGGTAGATTTCTCTTTTTTGGTCCTTCAACACTTTCTGAAACAAGGAAATACAATTTGTGACCATCTGTTGAAATTTGAGCTTGTGTAGAATGCAGGTTTTACACACACACGCCCCCCCCCCCCCATACTAATAAACTTTCTTCCAAAATTTGGGAAGAAATATAGATAAATTCTTCTGACTGGGAGAGCATCTCTAAAAATTCTGAAATATTGTGAGAAAGCTGAGTCAGACAGGCTCTTTGGACAGTGGCATCCCATGTGTATCAGCAGTTTAGTGTTCATATTTATCTAGAGACGTGTCTGTTGGAATTTCGTAATATTTTGAAGTGGCTATTAAAACGTTGGTATAATCCAATATTTTGTGTATGGTGGATGCTGAATATATTAAACTCTTTTTGATTGATGATTTAATGATAAAATGAAAAGGCAATTTTTAAGCCACTTCATTTTCACATGACGTAAAATAAAAAACAAACAAACAAATAAAAAAAAACAAAGAAGTTTACCTGATCAATGTGTTAACACTCAACTAACCAGTTTACATTCTTGTGTAATAAAGTGAAAGGGAGTCCTACACTAATAATCAAGACTCCTGGCTTCTATGTATGCTTCTGTCACCAGATATGTGACTTAAAGAAAATAATTAATCTCTCCATGTTTCTGTTTTCTAAAATATGAAGTAGTGATTAATACCATTTTTTCTTACCTCCTGTTTTTGTGAAGATCAAATGAGACAATGTAAATCTTGACACTTCAGTGCAAAGTTACAGAATGATGTTATGAACTGTTTGTTAGCATTGAGAATAAAATTTTATATAGACTAATTAAAAATGTATCCTTTTTGTCTAAAAATTAAAAATATATCCTTTGCTAGGAAGCTGCTTTTCCAAAAGTTCTATCTGTATTGATAGATTTTACTAAGTTCTGGAATAAAATAATATTGCCAATATGAAATCTGAATTTATATTAATGCAATAGAATGGTTGGATTGTGTTTACCATGTCATTTTATGGACTCAGAAATTGTCCCACATTACCTCAAAGAATGCCACCGTTGGAAAAGTATAAATCATATCTGTAATTTAGTCTTTATCCTGTGAGGTAATTTTGAGTCTTTATTATCTGAAATTATACTGAGATAACATTGAAAGAGATAATATTGAGATACTCTCTCTCATTAACATGCTTGATGGTCAATTTTTTGTCAATTTGGAAAGTATTTTGGATGAAATTAACATTTAAATTGGTGAACTTTGAGCAAACAGATTATCCTAAAAAATGTACGTGAGTAGGAATAGCAGATGGGATAATGGATCCGTCTCTGGACTCCCATGTAGTTGACCACATTAGAGTCCTGGTACCGGTGCTTTAAACTCATGCCAAATGCATGTGTGTAGGAGCCCAAGATTCTGCGAGGAGAATGGAGGAGAAGGAAATGTGGTTTGGCCATCCCCACCTGGGGGAGGGGGTGATTTCTGACTCTCTGACTCTCTATCTCTCTCTGTCTCGCCAGCGAGCACACATGCCCTATAGCAAAAATATCTTTCTCTGAAAAAAAAAAAAGATGTATGTGAGCACCTCTTGTCAGTTGAAAATCCGAATAAAGAGCCTGATGTCCCCAAGCAAGAAGGAATTCTCCAGCACAAGGCTTCTGGCCTTTTCCTTTCTGCATCACTGGCTCTTCTTGGTATCCAATCTGGCAGGATCACACGGCAGATTTGGGACTTGCCAACCTCCTTAGTGGCTTGAGCTAATTCCATATAATAAATCTCCTTCTGTATATGCACACACGTACCCCATTAGTTCTGAATAATATAGCCTGTAACAACTTTTTGAGGTGTGGTGAAGGGAGAAATACTGTTTACCCATACTGCAAAAAGAAATATCTCACTTTACTTATTTTTAATGGTGATGCTTCTTGAGCAAAAACTTCAAATTTAGGATTTGTAAATGTATGAAATAGAGATGAGACAGACACGTTTTATTTAATATATATACACAAAGCATGAGAGTGTAGGTAGAATAGGATATACCAAGAGTGGATGTAATGAAAAAGTGCATGACCTAATGGTCATTTTCCATTCAAATGTAAATATTGGTATATAATAAGCTGTCATTTGCATTAACCTGGTATTTCAGTGAGAAAAATTTTAGGGATTATTGTGTTTAAAATAAAATAATTGAGACCAGCAGATGTCACAATGCTTATGTTGCTGGACTCCCATGTAGTCAACCACAGTTGGAGTCCAGGACCCGGCAGCTTAAAACTCATGCAGGGCGAGTGTGTGTGTGTGTCTGTGTACGTGTGTGTGCCCAAGATCCTGAGAGGGGGATGGAGAAGGGATTGCGGCATGGCCATTTCTACCGGGGGGGGCGGTGATTTCTGGCTTTATCTCTCTCTCTGTCTCTGTCTCCGGTGAGTGCATGTGCCTTATAGCAAACTTTTCTCTTAAAAATAATAAAATAAAATAATTAAAAAGACAGAAATCTTAACCACCCTATAAATTGCATGTCCTTTGAGAGCTGGAGAGAAAAGGTAGCTTTGCTTGTCCAATATGACATCATTATCACCCTATCAAGGTGGGAAAAGGGAACAGTTGACCTCTAAAGCCTCTCACGTCAGGATACTTTTATTACAATCAGGCAAGCTTTGCACTTATAGCCTACAAGAAATTAAAATTTAGAATATTAAATAATAAGATCACATACAACAGCATTTCAATACCATTAGCTTCCAATAAATCAAATTTGCAGGAATTAAAGTATCAAGTTATTATGTTTCACTGAGAGGAAATATTAAAATTCATGAGTGTTTCAAAGGACCCACAACTAAAGCACAGCAGATTACAGTTCTGCCAACAAAGGATCAGAAATATCCACTAGGTCTTTGCCATAAAATTATCTGAAATCAATAGAAAAATAAATATCTTCATTAAAAAAATGTGTGAGATTCACTTGAATGATGGTGTTAGAACATAAGACAGGAAGGTAATTTAAAAATAGCTGATATCCTTTATGGCTGGTAGGAAAGAGAAAATGTCAGTGAAGAGGTTAAAGAGAATATGAAGGGCATTTTAAAATAGTTTAAAGGGAACAAGATATGAGAACGATAAATTGCATTTTATAGATGAAATTGGATGTAAAAGCCATAGAAACTGATAAATAATAATTAGACATGGAAGCAGCAGTAATTTACAGTAGAGAGAATATTGAAATTTTATAAATTGTCACACAACTCTATAAATTATAAAACATAGTGTAATATGAATTCAGAACAGGTAAATCTAAAGGTAAAATTTTAAAAACATGATAGAATATTATTTAAATTCTCCCCTCCTCATAAATAAAGCTCATTTTAAATCCATTTCTTTTTTAGTACTAACAACAAATGAATAAACATATTCAAATAGAGTTATTCATTATATTGAGGGGTACTATAGAATCTTTCTATTCTTTTTTTTCACTATTAATATAGAAGGATGCAAACTATATCGTGTTCAGGATACACCAGTCAATTGAACTGCTAAATGAATTCCTTTCTGAAATAAGCTTTCCTGTCCATATATTCAACCCAGGAAGGGTGGCTGGTTTTGGATGCATATTGGAATAAGTCTACAAGGAATCTACTGGAGAGACTTTAACTATTGGTTTTTTTTTTTGTTTTTTTTTTTAGAATATAGAAATAGTCATAATTAACAAATAGCTTTACGTTTTTTCTGTTACAGTGTAGTTACTTTTAATTACCTTGATTCTTCATTAAAAGAGTGTTATAATATTGTTGGCCTTACTTTTCATTTACCCTCTACTGTTATCCACTGAGAAGGACCATATGTAGAAGTTTAGGATGGTGACTAACTCACTGAGTAAGTGGTTGCAGTGACAAAATCAATCAAGTGCACATCTAGTGCTTAGAAATACTTCCAATCTAAGCAATTTTGAGGGATATGAGAAGTTGCCTTTCCTTTGTAATGGATATTATAGACAGGCCATTCTTGAAAAGGAGAATATATTGAAATATCCAGTGAGTGCATTTATAATAATTATTGTAGTTATTCTCTCATGTTTGGACAGATTGGTTGCTTTACTTGTTCAGGAAAAAAAAAGTGAACTCTTTTTTTTTTTTTTTTTTTGTAACCCATAGGGAAGGTTTTTTTTTTTTAGTAGACCATAGGGTAGTTTATTTTTAATACCCATCATGCCATGCACTCATAGGGAATAGGTTCCAGGCTCCTTTCCATTGGTTCTCACAAAGTGTGCTTCTCTGAGTAGGGCAGGCTGGCGCTTCAGTTGAACTCAGGTACCTTTCTCTTTGCTTCCTTCTTTTTCTGGTCTTTTCCTTCACATGTTTTAGGAAGCTATCTCTGCTCTTAGAATACTTAATATGCTCAATACACACATTAATTCTCTTGTCAAGAATCTTGCCCTAAGCTTTTTTGTTTATCACAATGCCAATAGCATGCTGGGTAACACTGTAGACTCTTCCAGTTTTGCCTTGGTAACAGTTTTAGGGCATTGTTTTTGAACAGTACCCACCCCCTTGATGTCTACATTATCGCCTTTCTTGAAGATTCACATGTGTGTTGCCAGTGGAACCACTCTATATTTTTGAAAAGGCCTAGTGAACATATATCAGGTGCCTCTCCTCTTTCCATTGTCTATCTCCTCAATCACCAAAATGACTTTTGGTGATTTACTGTAAGATGATGGTTCCTGCTAAAAGGCTGAACATGGATTTTTGTCATTAGATTTTAGTGCAGTTACAAGCTCCCTGCCTAATCTCCTTGGATTTACTTGTATTTACTGAATAAATAATACTTACATCAAATGATTGATTTAGGTATTGCATTTCATGTGACACTTTATACAAATATCTAGTCCAGTGACAGGCACAGAGTAGCAAGTAAACTTTAAATTTTTCCTGTCCTACTTGTGGCTTATAAAATGACATAAGAATTTGGAAGTGAGCATACTTCAAGTTGGCTCTTACATTTGCAGAAGCCACAATAGACACCTTTCTGTTCCTGACAGTGTCTTTAAATTAGTGTAACCTAAGATTGAGTTATATTTTTTGGCTATCTCCTTAATCAATTTTCTACCTTTATTGAATTTGTCTCTAGAACTTTTTGGTCTAACTTTTGTGAGTGGTTCAGTCTAAGTCTTGCCAACAACTTGTTCAATAACTTCCATTTAACAGAAAATTTTCCCTACCTCCCTTACCACTAATTTCTTTCCACAATTCTTCTTGCTCCTCACTATCTTCCATTGTGGGTGTACTGTGAAGATCTCCTGGGATTCAATTCAGGCTGCACAGAAAAGAAAAGTCTCTGGTCATCTAATGGTGTAGAAAAGTCGATCAATAAGCACCACGGGTTTAATAAGAACAAACAAAGCTAGCTCCAAGTCTTTGGTGTGTGTTGCTAAACTAGTAACATTCTGGAAAAGTTCCTTTTATATTTGTTATCAAGACATGTGAAAAAAGCAAAAACCCAGTGTAAACTAAATTGTATTCAGTAGTAGATATTTTAAATTATAGGACTTAACTAAATAAACCATGGAAGCAAGTGTTATTTATCACTGACTTACGAGAAAATATTATGTTTAATTGTGGGTAATGCCTTTGGAGGAGTGGCTGGGTGTTTTCGAGCCCAGAAAGAGAGATGTAAGGGTTACTGGAAATTTAAAAAAGCCTAACTGTGAATATGGAGTAGTTGATCCAAGAACATTCAGACTACAGAAAAGAGGGCTAATGACAACTCTACTGTAAAAGATATTGAGAAGACAATATCAAAGGTTTTATGTCTCAAAAATAAAACACAGGGGTATAAAATATAAAATTTGCTTTAGAAAAAAATACAGAGTTAAATATTAAAATTACCTTGAGAATTTAGTCAGGAATACCAGGAGATTTCCGCCAAGAGTTGCAAGAGTTGTTGAAATAACCCTTCTTCATGAGTAAAATAATCATTTAAAGAGATTGGCTTATGGATGTCAGTATGCTTATATGTTTCTGATCTTTTTTTTTTTTTTTTGAGAGCTTTTTTCTTTTTGGGGGTGTGGGCTCACCGGAAAGACAGAGAGAGACAGAGAGACAGAAAGCGAGAAATCACCCCCCAGGGGGGATGGCCACACCAAAATCCCTTCTCCTCCATTCTCCTCTCGGGATTTTGGACACGTATGCACACGCACCTGGTGTGAGTTTAAGCCACCAGGTCCGGGACTTGAACCGCGGTCGACTACATGGGAGTCTAGTGACATAGCCATTACGCTAACTGCTGGTCCCTATGTTTTCTGATCTTGAAATCACTTACCTTAATTCTCTCATTTTCTGGCCTCCCAAAGATACAATTATTGAAGTTGACTTCCATGAAAAAATTTTAAGATCTTTGTATCATGTTTACATCAGTGTATATATTAAGGAGTTTATATTTACTTACTGAACTATCCAGATTTTTGATGTGGGAAATTTTGGTATAGATCAATTATGATTTCAGTTCGTGGTGTCCTCTTTAGGCTGGATCTTTACCCTTAGGAATGTTACTCAGACCTAAGGATCTCTAGAAAATTGAAGCAAAGGAAAACCATTTTTAAGGTATCCTGTGGATACATACTCAGGAACAGGTAGCAGAACTGGGAAACAAGAAGACTAAAAGGAAACTCATGCCTGAGTGTAAAGGGCAGTTTGAGGATAGATGTCAGATCTAGTGGGATTCTCAGCAGGCAGGAGAATGTGAGGCATGGGGAATAGAAACTTCAGTTATCTATAGGGAGACTTGGATCAGGTATTTCTGCATTTATGAGACTAAATAAAAATCTGAACATTCCTTCTAGAAGTACTCAGTACTGTTTTGGAAGCAATGTGTCAGCCTAAAGCAATGCACAACTATAGAGGCATATACTCATTTCTCAGTATTTAACCATATGCTTCTTTCAACAGGCTGGTATAAAATGAGATGTTCTCTTGTTCACTAAACAGAGGGTTGATTCATCTCTGATTTTCTTCTGAGAAAGCTGAACCCTTTAAATGATACTGCTATTTTATTTCTGGAAGTTTCCTAAAGTATTAATATACTGTGCTCTGGAAAAAGGCTCTCCATTTTTTTCTGCTTCAACTACTACTGGCCCTTGTTAATGAGCTTTTGAATAGGCAAAGGCACTACAGGACAAGCTGCCTTTGAGAATACA
This sequence comes from Tupaia belangeri chinensis, assembly GCF_000334495.1. Lineage (NCBI taxonomy): Eukaryota > Metazoa > Chordata > Mammalia > Scandentia > Tupaiidae > Tupaia > Tupaia belangeri. The sequence goes on from NW_006159564.1 coordinate 3,662,419, forward strand.
TAGCCTACAATTTGCATCACTCCTCTCCTGCTTCTTCCAATTTGATAAATAATTGCCTATGCCATTTGACACTTCCAATTCTGTTTCCCCATCTCAAACCTGCATTACCTCGAGGAAGAGAAGTCCATTCTCTTCCTTTCACCACAGTACAAGTGAGAACAGCATAGGACTTTTGTTAAAAGATTACCAAAACTTTGAAGTACTGGACAAATATGGAGTAGCATGAAATCTGACCTAGATTCAATTACTCATAATAATGCACTTGTTCAAATTTATTGTCGAGATCTCCTCTTCTGAAACTCTTAGAACATTTCCCTGTGCTACTGGTGGGCAAGTCCAACCCCCATAATGGGAATCATCTTAGACTTTTGCTTCTCAGTTCTTACATGTACTTACTTTTCATGCCTCTGGAAAATATGAAAGTTCTTTCATCCTCTGTCTAAACTTGACTTCCTATTCTGTCACAGTAGAATGACATTTCCTTCTTGAGAAATTTACCCAAAGTTTGCATGCCCACTACTGTCTTTCACAACATGTGTGGAGTAAATTTTATTCCAGATAAGGTAGTCAACCTATTCTATAGAGTATTTATGAAATCTGAGTGACTGAGCCATATTTATGCCATTCATTATGCTGGTCTAGTTTAGAGCTATGCACAGCTCATGCCTTCACATGATGTTTTCTCTTATATCATATGAGATTTATGCCAGGATTCTGTATCTGTATGGGCAAGGTCTGATCTTGGGTGTTAATATGCATGCATATTTTTCATAAAAAAGATATAGGAAGTTCCAAGTAGTGGTTATTTACAAAACCCATAAGAGGAGGAAAACACAAATAATTTAATAATTAAATAAAGCATTTCTTCAACTCTCTATAGGTACTGCTTTGCTGAGAAATATAGTTCAGTTAATCGGCCAAAATCAAACTCTTCTGTCTCAAATTTTTCCCAAAAAACAATAGAGAGGATTTCTCTTTACCTACATGTATAAATTAAAGGATTCAGTTAAGTGGCCCCCAAGCAGATCCAAGGGAAATAGTCCCTAAAAACAAATGCTATTTTTATCCAAAGATATAGCAAGATTTGCAGTTCTCAAAATGGCAATCTTCTAACCTCAAAATTGAAAGAGACATTCTCCATCACTTGTATTATTAGAAGGCTATTAAAGAACTGGTATTGAGTATTATTAACCTCGAGTCTCATCCTTTCTTAAGAGGAAATACTGACTTAATAAGATCCACTTTGGGGTTAGTTCTCTTCCTGAACATGAGATTGTGTAGCTACTCTGATTATTTATGGTCTTCACAAGGGCAGTGGTCTCAGTGGTGAAGTTTTAATTATATCAGTAAGTCTAGAACTCTTGCATATTTATGATGCTTTCCTATTGGGACATGGAAAGAGATATAGTTATATAGAGAAATTTGTAATTTTTCTTTCCAGAAGTAGCTATGCTATAGTACCATTTACAAAATCAAGTTATTTATTTTATAGTTATATTTTTGGAGTCCATTAGGTCTACTCTGGGAAGTAGATAGATTTTCTTGGTCGTGACTGTAATCATGGCATCATTTGAGGTTACTCTCTCCTTTGAGATACATATAAAATTGATTTGTATGCCCTGTATTATGTACAATAAGAAATCCAATGCTTTTTCCAACATTTCTGTGCATTCCCAGGAGTATACATTCCACTTCTGGATTTCAGTTTCTAGTTTACTGTAAATTTAATCTACTTACTTGTCATGCGCTTAGCTGCTTTCTTCGTAAGCTACTCGAAAAAGGGTCATTGTTCATATCTTTGAATTCTCCCATATACCACCCACAAAAGCATTTTGTAGATCCAGCATCTAGAGCTATGGGGAAATGATAACAGGTGCATTGCAGTTATATGGACAAAAATTCACTTAAAAAGTGAATATTAGGAGGTCAGCCTATAGCTTAGTTGTTAGGGGAGCTGGATCGTACATAGCTGACTGTGCAGTCTGAGTCCCAGATGCAGAGGTTTGAGAAATATGCTAGGGACATGTGATATGGGCCCCAAATCCAAGCAGGATGGAAAAATGGAAAAGAAGAGATTGTTCTGTGACCATGCCTCCACTGGGGGAGGAGGTGGGAGACGGGAAGTGATGCTTTCCTCTTCTTTCTCTGTCTCTCTTCTCTCTGGCTAGTGCACATGCCCTCTGGCAAAATAGTTTTTTTTTTTTAAAGTATTAGATATGTCTATTCTTCCATTCTTTGAAGACTTTTCTTAGAACTCTAGCTTTGCACCAAGAGCCAGAAATTTCTAACAGGCAAAATTTCTCCAGGGTCTGTACTGGGTATATGGTGTTTTGTCTTACATATAGTACACAATATTTATTATTAAGGCTGGCCATAGAGACCCAAACATTTTTGAGAATGTGTAGAGTGTACTATCATTAAGATTTCTCTTTGATATGAAGAATATAGTAGAACATATTTTAATACCCTGTTTTTTCAATGCTAAACATTTAGAAGATAATCTTATTTCTTCAGTTAGCCTGATACCTCTGCATTTTCTCAATATTCACACTAAAGAGTGCGGATAACAAAATTGTACCTCATGTGAAACATCTTGTTTAGTTTATGGTTATATTTAAATTTAAAATAACTGTTTTTAGGAAAAAAAGTGCATGTGGTGACTCGAGTGGAAAAATTTATTTATTTATTTTAATTTTATAGTGCAAATCCATTCAACCCTCCTTTCTTGCTCCAGGCTCTAGTTTACACACACTTTTTCATTAAAATAGTATTTGAATGGAGGACATCTACAATAGTCTGCAACGTATTTTCTCCAGCACTTGATTTTAAGCCCCCATACATCTTACAATCCTCTCAAAAAATTCTATGTCTATATCAAGAGAAGTACCAGTCTAAATGGAAATATACCAGCTTTCTTAAGAGTATCTTTGGGACCAGCAGTTATCATAATGGTTATGTCACTGGACTCCCACGTAGTTGACCGTGGTTCGAGTCCTGGACCTGGTGGCTTAGACTCATGCCGGGCGTGTGTGCGTGCGTGCCCAAGATCCCGAGAATGGAGGAGAAGGGATTGTGGCATGGCCATCCCCCCAGGGGGTGATTTCTTGCTTTCTGTCTCTCTTTCAAACAATCAGTTCACTGGAGGACCAAATGGGAGCACAGTGGTAAAACATGATATTCTGTGAGGTTGATCCACATCAGGGCACTCCAGGCTTGTATGCTGAGATTTCCCTGAGGATGCTGGGCAAACACTTGCCCATGATCTTGGGCTGGCCAGGGTTGGGGGGTGGATCACAGCATTGAGACCCTGTTGTAGGTGCTATCTCTGTCTCTCTTGTCTCTTTCTCATGAAAGAAAGAAGAAAGAAAAGGAAAGGAGAAAGAAAGAAAGGAAAGGAAAGGAAAAGAATAAATGAAAGGGAAAGGAAAAGGGAAAGAAAGAAAGAAGCAAAGAAAGAAAGGGAAAAGGAAAGAAAGCAAGAAACTTAAATCAGCCTGGACTGGCTGGCAAGTAGTGTGGTGGTTAAGGTGGCTAATTGCTCAAGTCTTGGATTCAGCTTAAAATACATTCTGAGGTCCAGCAGGTGGTATAGTGGTTAGGGTGCCGGACTCCTACATGGTTGACCATAGTTCAAGTCCCAGATCTGGCAGCCTGAAACTTATGCCAGGTGTGTGTTGCCTGTGTGCCCCAAATCCCAGTAGAAGTGATTGTGGCATGGCCATCCCCCCAGGGGGTGATTTCTTGCTTTCTGTCTCTCTGTCTCTCTCTGTCTGTCTGGCAAGTGCACGTGCCCTATAGCAAAAAAAAAAAGAAAAAAATCTTTAACCCATTCAATTAAGCTTTGCCTGCTGTCAATAATATTGTTCTCTGAATAAAAGACTCCTCCATACAGAACATTTATCATAAAAAGTGTTAAGCACAGAGAAAGGTATAGTGAAAATCTTAATGAATATCTCCTATTGTTCAACTTCTAATATTTTATCATATATGCTCCTGTTATTTTACTTGAGCATTGCAGACTTTTTGACTCTCTGCACCCTGTGATCCCCTTTCACTTCCTTATATTTTTCTCTAGAAGTAACTGTTCTCTTTGTTGTTCATCAAAACAATATAAGTTTATACTCTCATCATTTAAGACTGTATTCTGAAATAACATTTCATTGTTGTTAAAGCATATGAATGCTCACAATGTAAATGTTCCTTTGAAATGTAACTGTTTACATAGTTTTCTAAATTTTTTCCCTGTTCATGCTTATAGGCATAATTCACTCATGTTTACTATGTAAGAATTCTATTGCATGAACTTACACAATATATTTCCTTTTGTCCTGTTTTCTCTACTTTTTTTTTTTTTTTTTTTTGGAGAGGTTTTTGCTATAAGGCATGTGTATTCGCCAGAAAGACAGGGAGAGACAGAGATTCTGAAAGTGAGAAATCACGCCCCAGTGGGGATGGCCACACTGCAATCCCTTCTCTTCCATTCTCCTCTCAGTATCTTGGGTACACGTGCCCGGTGTGAGTTTAAGCCACTGGGTCTGGGTCTGGGACTCAAACCACAATTGACTACATGGGAGTCCAGTGACACAGCCATTACGTCAACTGCTAGCCCCTTACCTACCTTGTTTCACTTTCCTAGTAATTAATATTTCTGCTGCTTTTTTTTTTAATTTTATAATACTTTTGTGACACCAGTGCATCTTTGTTTGGGGGAATGGTCAGACCACAATCCCTTCTCCATTTCTCCCTCCTTTCTGGATATTGGGTGACCATGAACATGTGCTTGGCATATTTTTCAAGCTGCTGGGTCCAGGACTCAAACTGTGCTATTGGCCACTTGGGATTGCTCCACTTTATCACCATACTACCAGCTGGCCCTGCACTTAGTACTTTCAAAGTATATAGAGATATGTGTTTGTTAATATTTACTCTTTTAAGCCATTGATTTAGAATGGTCTTTTATGGAGAAATAGTGCTAATTCCTGCAGTTGAAAATAACAAAATAGTTTTTCTTTCTTTTCTTTTCTTTTTTTTTTTTTAATCCTTAAAACAGTTTCTGCTTTTCATTGGGCCAATGTTTGTAATATCTCTGGTTATAGCTTTTGAAGTCTCTATCTTAGTTCACCTCTGAAGTGTAAGTGCATGCTCTTTGAGAGATAGACCTGAAAAACCAATTTTAAATGTTTATTTCTTTATACCAGTATTCTTGCTTTGGAAAGTCTAACAGTCATTTAATTTATAAAATAAGGAAAACATGTTAAAATCAGTTTATTAGTGTTTTTCTTTTCTGCAAAAAACTCAGCTACGTTTTTATAGTAACTAGTGTATACCTCATTTAGAGTTTTTCTTGACTGAACGTGGATAATCAGAAACTATCTTAGTCTTCTCCTGACATACGTTCTTCTCTGCTGTTTTCCATTATTCTTCTTTGTTGTCTCCAGTTTATAAAGCCTCCACTGAGATGATAAAAATCCATTGTATTGGGGGGACCATCAAACTGTCATGTTTTTCTCTTTTAGTTTAAGACCATCTCTTGAACTCCTGACTCCTGGCTTTGGTTGGGTTTAACCCTACTTGCTCTCTGGTATTTGGGTTCATTTGATTTTTTATTTGTTTTCTGTTTCCTCCTTAATTTACTCTTTGATATTTTGGCAGTGCTTCGATTCTAGATGCTTGTTTTGGAACTCTTACTTGATCCGCTGTTTATTCTAACTCATTCTTAACAAACTCGCCCTATATGATTTATTCTTGACTTTCTCTTACCATTATGAGAGATAATTCAATTCAGTAGTTTTCTGGTGCAACACTTAAATGAAATGGCCAATATTCGTGTTTAATAAACATGGCACCCTTTTATTGCCTTTCTTTTTACTAGAGCCTGTATCTTCACGATCAATTGTTCATGTTGAACACCAAGTTATATCAATTTTATTACTTTAATGGTTGCTTTAATTTGGCCATTAATATGACTTAAAATTACTCAACTGCAAATGATCCATTGTTTCATGCTTGGATAATATGAGAGTAATGAAAAACTCCAACTTCAACTTCATCATTATAATTTTTGATTTGGTACACTCAGTAGATATAGCCTATGTTGAATAAAATGTTTCTACTTAATCTTTCTTCAGGAAGATATCCACTGTATTTCCTGCTAATTAGCAATAAAATAGCTGCCTTATGATTTCTGTTTTATTTTAGATAGATCATAATCACAAGGTGTTCACATCTTTGTCCTGGGTTTAAATATTTATTATGAGTGTTACATTATGGCCTTGCTTTTGGTTCCTTCATTTGCTGATTTTCTGGAGCTACTGAAACCCTGGTCCAGGTTTTTTTTTTTTTTTATTGTTGTTGTTTTTGTTTTTGTTTTTTTTTCATTTTTACTATAGGGCATCTATGCATGTTGGAGAGACAGAGAAAGAAAGACAGAAAGTGAGATATCACCCTCCCAGGGGAGATGGCCACACTGCAATCCCTTCTCCTCCATTTTCCTCCTGGGATCTTGGGAATGCATGCACATGTGCCTGATATGAGTTTTAAACCACTGGATCTGGGACTTGAACCATGATCGACTATGTGGGAGTACAGTGATATAACCATTATACCATTTGCTGCTCCCTTTTTGATTTTTTAAAACAGTGGATGGTTTATTAAGATCCATGGGACAGTATTCTAGGAATCAAATATGCTGAGTTATCTGTCCTCTGGGGCCAATCTCCTTATCCTGAGTATGTGAAGATCAATAAACATAGTCTAACTGGAAAGAATCCTTTCTGAAAATGTGGCTTGTGTACTAATTAACCCTGTTGCCCAGAAAGAATAACCCTATGGCTCTCAGAATTACTTAGATTTCACCAAAGATGAACTCCTAAGAACCATGGAATACTGACGCTGGGAAGAATCTTAGAGTCCATCTTATAAAGTTTTATGTTGTCAATGCAGAAATGAATGACATAGCCAATATTTGAGAAGCTTTCATTTTCAAAATATATTTTTTTATATGTTTAAACTAATGCTTGCATAAGCAAGGCCAATATTGCCACTGGGATGTCTCTAGGGGAAGGCCACTGAACTCTGCAGATTCATCTCAATGACCTCAATGATACCATTTGTTCTGTCTCTCAACTTGCTTAACTGCCAGTAAATTTTTAAAAAATAAAAAAAAATGCATATTTGGAATGGGAGGAAGAAGAAAGGAACTATCCCAAAATTTTCTTCAAGGGAAATTTGAACAATCCATATGAATACAAGCTATCAAAATATATTAGTACAATTCTTTGCTCACAGGGAAACTTTGGATTATTTCTTTTGTTCTAGTCTCTCTGTTATTACCTAAATAGATGCTTTTCAAGTGATGAGTAGGTAGTATTCAAAAATCATTTGTCAGTACATTTCCCTAAATCTTGGAAGGTGTTTCCTATACGAGTTATGTAATGAATGATTATGTTCCCTGATCAGTCTTGCAAAGTCATTTTAGCACATAAATGCATTGGAATTATTTCAAAGTACATCTATCCATCGTATGTCCCATTATTTTTGTGGGAAAATCATTTTCTTAGTTCCAAGTCTTTTCTTCTCAGTATTAGTAGCCATTTTTGTCACTGATGTAGAGCAGGGCTTCAATGGAGGAAAGTTGCTGGGTACATCCAGGAACTTATATCAAGGAACTGTTACTCAACCAATGTTGATCTGCAGGACAGAAAGGATGTCTCAGGGGAAACACTCTCCAATTGTTCAGAATCAAAAGAGAAAAGGAGCACTATACTCATGAGGAACATGGAATTTCAGACTTAGGTAAAAAATTTTCTCTGGTATAATTGTTCACAAATAATGGGTTAACCTAATTTATATCTTCTGGGCTTCCTGTTTTGTATCTTAATCTCATTTTAGAAATCATATCATTTTGTGTTTGGCTTTGTGGAAGTTTGAGAGTTTGAGAGCTACATTTAACTACAATAGAATAGCAACTTTATATTGAACTACGTAAGTATTTCTTGGGTCTAAACTTTTCAAATTGTTTTTTATTCTACATAATGTTTTATTTTCATTCTACTTCATGATTTTTTTTTCTTTAATGTACACTGTGGTAGCGGGAACTTTCTTACTTACAAATGAACTCTGACTTGCCAAAAGAAGCTTTGTTTCTGAAAGTAATTATTTGTAATAATTGCCACTCTATTTTCTGAAGAGGTAAGATTCCTGGTGTCACATGGCAACATCGAATACAGCAGCCTTGGGTCTCCCGCTGATTCTTGTCAGATTGATGTATGCTGCGCCCTGCTGAAAAACCCACATGGGTTCTCTTGTAGGCCACCTGTGGAGGAAGAGAGGGTATTTTATTTTTCCTTAAATTTTTAACACTTTTCCTTTCTGGTTAGAGGATGAAGAGATGAGAGTAGTTAGAATGTGAATTACAGTACTAAGTATCGCTTATTGTAATGATGTTTCTGACACAATTTAATCTCAGGAACAAAACAAATTGGACTTCTATTTCACAATGTTTTAGCACTTTTCTCTTCAATTTTTGTTAAAGAACTTGACCAGGTTTTACTAGTTCTGCTTGCCCTGCCCTCTGCTCAAATCTTGTCTTCTTTCTTACTGTAAATGAATGTTTCTCTACAAAGAAGTATATACTGAATCCCCATAAAGGTTACTATGATTTTGATGTGGGTCTCCTACTACAATATTTTTACCACTTAACGTGTAATTTTTTTGAAGTTTTAAAAAAATGTATTTCTACTATGAGCAAGACAGAGAAAGAGACAGACAACATCCTTGGACACTGATTTCCAATCCTAGCCTTAGCCAGCCTTGGATCATGAGCACATGTCCAGCATCCTCAGAAGGTCTCTGGACTTGAACAAGGAAACTTCCCATGTTGGATTGCCTCACAAAGAGTTGTATTTACCTTTGAGTCATCATCCAGTCCAATAATTTTTTTCTTTCCATCATATGTTATAACTTGTTGTTGTTGTTTTCTTAAGCAGAGTCATTTTCTTTGAACTTCCGGTACAGAAATTCCTTTCCATGGCTTTCTGTTATTTTCAGGGAGAAGAAACGTGTGGACAAGGATAGTTACATTCTTATCAGGCAATATCAGACTGCACTTTAATTGGAAGATCTCAAGACCAATATGGATCTGAAATACCAAAGGTTCCAAGTGTGAGGGGTGATAAGTCTTTTCGATTTGCTGTGCTAGATATCTGAAATCAATTATAATTCCTGCCGAGGTGTCTTTTAATTTTAAAGCTTAACTGTGGAGTCCTAGAATATGTTTTTGTTTTATCATTTCCTCTTTTTTAGTTGACTCTATCTTCTGCAGTTAGGTGCATTGTAAAAGGCCTATGTGGTTGAGTTTCAATGTGGTAATCGCTTAGTAAGTCATTTCCTATGTTTTGAAGAAGAAAACCTTTTGTCTTAATGAATACATTTTCCAGACAATGTGTTTCCCTTCTAGGGATAATTGTTAACATTTTTGTTTACCTTTTTCTTTTCCTTCTCTTTTATTTTATTTTTAAGTTGCCAAAGGGCCCAGAGAGAGACACGCAGAGAGAGCTAGGGAGAGGGAGAAGCACCTCCCTATGGTGCATGGCCACATAATAATCCCTCTTCCATTTCTCCATCCCATTGGGATTTGGAGCACAAATGTACATGTATGTAGTATGTTTTTCAAGCTGCTAAACTGGGATTCAAACTGCTGTCAGCTGTGTGGGATCTGGTTTCTTTTAACCACTAGGCTATGGAGCTAGCCCAATACTTATGCTTCTATTATTGGCTGAAAAAAAAGTCAATGACATTATCTATAAATTTAGTAGAGGTTTTTGGATGTATTTCATTAATCATCAAGTCATTTTCACATATATGACAATATAAAGTGTATGAGGTATATTTTATTCAGTTTTTAGATAATGCTTGCAGAACAAATAGGTACAATTATTTCCAGTCACAACTCCACACTGCTCCCCCCAGGGCTGCAGAAGTTTTCTCTTACTGAGAACCACCACTCTCTGCTGTGGTATAAGCTGACTGTGTGGTTTTATTATGGCATATAGTATATATTAATCACCTACTCTTGAATTGGGTGATGGACCATCAACTGTGTTCTATGTGAAATGCAGTTTTAACCTTGTAAGGAAAAAAAAGATAAAGATGATTTAATGATGCTTTAATTTATGCAAATCTGGTATTTGTTATAATGTGTGAATCTTTACTTTAAGGCCATTCCAAAAGGGTGGGATGTATGCATGTAAACTAATTTCTTTTTAGCACTCCTTAGTCATCACTTAAGAAAACTTATCTCCATTGATAATTACTCAGAACATTTGGTAAGAATTTATTTTCATTTTTCAAAATTATTTCTGGTAAATTACTATTAACAGTCATTATATCTTACTGGAGACCTAAAAGGAATTTTCTATTCTATATATGTACATACATATACAGATACATATATATTTATACACACACATGCACATGCTTGGCTTTGCTGACTAAACGCTACTAGCAGGGAATTTGTAATACCTTGAGCTCAACCCAAATCGTTATAAATCCACTCATTATCTTCTAAGTGCCCTGAAAATTTATTTCCCTCTCTCACAGGGCTTGTTTCTGAATTTTCTCGTTACTGTTTTTTTTAAAATGAAATTGGAAAATTATTCCTTCCTTCCCTTAATGCCTGGTTGTTACTTAAGGCACAACTGCTTCTAGAGTTAGTTGCTATTTAGGGCCTTGGGGAAGCTCAGAATTCAAGGGTGAAGAGTGTGCTTGTTTTGTCCATTTTGGTATATGAAGCATCTAAAATAGAAAACTGCATCTAATAAGCCTTTATCAATATTATATGAATGAAAGAACAAATGTCCAAATGACTCCTGAATAATGCAGCTTAGTCACTGAATATGTTTTCTGAGCCATCAAATCATACCACTCAGAAATTGCTCACTCCTCTTATTTATGAATGGTGGTACACAACTACAAGTTTCCATAATTAGGGCTGTGTTAGTCCATTTCTTATTGGTATACCAGACTACTTGAGACTGAGTAATTTATGAAGAGTTGAGGTTTATTTAGAGCATAATTTATAGCCTGAGAAGTTCAAGATGAAGGCCCATATTTGGGAGGGATCTTATGGTATGTCATAACCTGGCATCACATGATGGACACATGTGCGAAAGTGGTGAGCTGATGTGTACGGAGGTAGTGGGGGACAAGCTCAGTCTTTCATAACTATCCACTCTATGGTAGCTAATTCACTGCCAAGAGAATAAACCCACTCCTGTGAGAACAACATTAACCCATTCATAAGGGTGGAGACTTCATGACCTCATCACCTCTCACTAGTTTTTACTCTCACAACTGCCATACTGAGACTACGCGACAATATGAGCTTTGGTGGGAAGAAACCATATTCAAACCATATAAGAGCTATTTTGTTGCCCTTAAAAATCTAAATTAATACCTCATAGAATGGCTCTCTCCTTATTTGAATACAGTTGCATAACTCTGGCATTTATTTTCATAACTGGTTGTGGATCTTAAGTCTTTTCTCATTTGACTGTCTCTATAGGACTGTAGTGATTGGTATGGGCTAAGAACAAAGTTATATGAGAATTTGGAATATGAGTCCTAGTTTTCTGATGAGCAGTTCTGACAGTAATAGATTGTTCATTTAATGGCAAGATCTCTGATTATATTTGTTGACATTGGCAACATGGACCTACTTAGTATGTGACATTATCACATTAATAAGTGACAGTATAGCAATTAACACATTGATGCTCTTGGAAATGTTTCTCTCCTCAAAGAATTATAATAGAATTCTTGGACACATCTGAAAATAAATCACTAAAGACAAAATAGAAAACTATCTTTGGTCTCTCTCAGAGCTGATGGAGGAAGGAAGTTCCTATAGCAAATAGGATTTATCACAGTGCCACTTATCACAGTGGCATGACCCTCTCAAAGGGTTGTAGGATGTATCATCTATTCTTTTCCTCAGCAACTAATAAGCCCTTAGGGGGTTATCCATGTTGAAAGACCCTGAAGCTCTGTGAGAAAGGTTTGAGTCTTCATCCCTTCTCAGAAACCTTGCTGTAACTTGAAATGAAATAAGTTCAGCAGCCAAAGAGAGCAAGAAGGGAGGAATGGGAGGAAAGGAGAAAAAGTTGATGAAAGTCCACATTTGCCACTGAGAATTATCTTTGTTTTAGAACCTTGCTGGTCAGAACTTGAAACATTAAAAGAAAAAAAAATTACAGCTTGCCATAAGATTGTATATAATATCATTAGAGACATGACATACCCAAAGGTCAGTTGAACTGACATTATGCCTAAAAATTGTGATTTTATTTATATCTTTTCCGAAGAAATAATTGATGACTTTCAACTGTCCTTTGAATAAATTTGTGATGCACTTTCACATAAGAGAAGAAATCAAGTCCCTATTCTTGAAGGTTGCCTGTCAGTCTCAATTACTCAACAAAGTTGTCATGACTGTCACATAAATAAATACAGGATATTCCCAAGATAGAAATATTTCAAGGAACAAGAGTAAATATTGACTTTTTCCAGTTAAATCTTTGGGATAAAGGATTAGCAGATGGAGTGATGGTTAGGTTGCTGGACTCTCACATAGTCAACCACGGTTTGAGTCCTGCACCTGGCAATTTAAAACTTATGCTGGGCATGTGTGCATGCATGCCCAAAATCCCAAGAGGATATTGGAGGAGAAGGGGTTGTGGTATGGCTATTCCCCCTAGGGGATGATTTCTCACTTTCTATTTCCTCTGTCTCTGTCTCTCCAGCAAAAATCTCTCTAAAGAAAACTGGGGGGGATAAAAATGAGAGTAACTTAGTAGGATCTGTGAATGTATTGAGTCCTTCAGAGAAAGACTCAAGGTGAAACTAGGTTATTTTTAATCCAGTTATTTAGCAGGGTGGTCAGAGTCAGAAATGAGCATTTTATGTCTCAAGAATCAGAGAACATAGTTCTTTACAAGATTTACATGATCAGAGAAGATTTCTTGAATGCTTGTGTACTAAAAAGTTTTCATGATGAACAAAACCACTTTGTCTAAAGAGAACTGGCCATCATTGAGTTCCTTTTAGTAGTACTTAATATCAATAGTCCATAGCTATTTATACCTATGGGGCAAAATACTCACTGGCAGTGTAATGTAATATTTATGATGCCTGCTTACTAGTGTTGCTGTGTTAAATATTGACCATTTCTAACTATGACACTCTTTTTTTGAGCCTCAAAATACCTGTTTCTGTGTCCATACCTTTCTCTGCCATGGTTTCCTTTTATTTTAAGGTAGCATCTGCCCTGTAACATAGATAACCACCTTGAAAACATGCTACAATGAGATTTTAATTTAATAAGCTGAAATATGAGAATTGCATTGAAAATAAACTGTCTGGAGAATTCTAGTGAAGTCATTGTTTCCCATACTTTGAGAAATATGATTTGGATCTTCTTACGGTGAGCATCTTCTGATCAGCAAAAACTTGGCCTTTTAGTCTCCTGGATATAGATTTGGCAGGATCTTAGTTTTCTTTTCCTTTACCAAGCAAAGTCAGTGAGCTGACTTTACACTGTTGCAGGTAGTACAGGATGATGTGACAGAAAACCTTTGCAGGCAATGTTTTCCTGTCTTTCTGCCTGTCTTCTGCCCTTCTTCCTTTCACTCATATAAACATTCAATCTTTAAATTCTCAGAATCTCAGACCATGATTTTATCTAGACTAGAAGGCTTAGAAAATGTAAATTTCAAGAGGCCATTTAGAGATACTTATTGTTTCTCACTTTCAGGACTGAGTAGCATGTCTTTCCAAGTGAGAAGTTATGCTTTTTTTTCCCCAAAGCTAAATGAGTCTTACTGCTGGCACCATGGACATCTGCTGTAAGTCAATGTGACCTTCCTGCTTGTGTGACTTTATCAATAGTTAAATCCTTTTTCTTCTGCCATTTTACAAGGCATATTGTGAAAACATCTGGCACTTGGAAATAAAATTTTGGTTTGTTAGTTTTTATTTTGATACTTTTGTCTTTGTTTATTGTGGTTTCCTATAAGAAAATAAGAAACAAATGAAAACAGTGGGGAAAATAAGGGAAAACATATACTATAAAGATTAAGAGCATAAGTTTTGATGCCAAAGGATTCAAATTCCACCTCTGCTACCTCCTGATAGGGAAACCTAGTGCAAGTTTCTTTCTTTTTTTTTTTATTCTGAAACATTTTTTAATTAATTAATTAATTTGCATTCATTCCCTGAGCATCGTCACAGCATACAAAATGTAAATCTCTTTTTTTTTTGAGAGGATTTTTTTGCTATAGGGCGCGTGCACTTGCCAGACAGACAGAGGGAGACGGAGAGACAGAAAGCGAGAAATCACCACCCGGGGGGATGGCCACGTCGCAATCCCTTCTCCTCCATTCTCCTCTTGGGATCTTGGGCACACATGCACATGCGCCTGGCATGAGTGTCAGGCCACCGGGTCCGGGACGCAAACCGTGGTTGACTACATGGGAGTCCAGCAACATAGCCATTATGCTAACTGCTGGTCCCATGAAATTTAAGTCTCTTAACTGCTGTGGTAGGAGCAATAATGTGTCCTGATTTTCTCGTGTTCTAATTGCCGAAACTAGTGAACATGCCACCATATGTGCCAAAAAGGACTTTGATGTAATCAAGTTAAGGACTTCAAGATGGGGAGCTTATCTTGGCTGTCTGGGTGAGTCCAATCTAATCACATATTAGCATCTGAGAAGGAGATTTGACACTGAAATTAAAGAAGAGACAGATAAAGATACTATCTTGCTAACCTTGAAAATGGAGAAGAGACCAGAAGCCAACGAAAGTAGGTGACCTCTAGGATCTAGCAAAGGAAATAAATTCTTTCCTAGAACTGATCTCCAGAACACTGGCTTGCTAACATCTTGACTTGGGGACCAGTAAAACGAGGTTTGGATGTCTACTTTTGAGAAGGGTAAGGTTATATATTTTCATATGGTTCTAAGCCATTATATTTGTGATACTTTTTTATAGCAGCAATAGGAAGCTCATATGATCTTTCCAAACCTCATTTTTTAAAAATATGTGAATAATTTTGATTCTTCACCTTAGAATTTTTGAACAGATTAAATAAGGTACAACATGTAAAACACAAGTACACATTAAGTAAATCTGCTGCTGGCAAAGATGAAGGTGAGGATGATAATGTCAGTGATTCTGCCTCACATCTAGTTGGACAAAACCTCAGTTAGTGTGAAAAATGAGGATAATTCTTAACTCGCTTGGTTTTAGATAACCCTCATCATTTTTTACTTCCAACCAGCCACCTAGATAATTCACTATTTCCCTTTTGTGTGTTTCCAGGAAAAGTTAGTCATATTCTTATTCCCATATCAAATTAATCAATCAAATTAACAAGCACTTTTTGTTCATCTACCAACTACCCAGTTCTATAGGTGCCAGGAATCACTTGGCACAACCATATTTCCCTTGAGTTGTTATAATTCATTGTTCTAAGGTTGGAGGAGGTTAATTTTTCTCCTAAGAAAAGCTTATTTTGAAAGTCTAACAGCCCTGTGACTCTACTGCTTCCTTTTTTCAGCACCTAGCACATCCTCAAACAGTACACATGATAGAAGAAGAAATGGCCCCCTCTTAAGGAGCTGATGATTTATGGTAACAAGTGTAACCTAATCAGATGCCAATTAAATGGAAAACAAGTAAAGAATAAGAGCACATGAGAAACAGAGCTGATACTGATATGTTTGGAGAAGGCTTTAGGGAGGAAGTAAGTCTTAAGCTATAATTGGAAGTGTGCATAGAATTTGGATGGGAAAAGGAAATTAGACAAGATACTCTAAATCAGTGGGCACTAAAAACATTCAGTGAGTTCACTTCGAGATAGAGAGGAACAGGGCTTAGAGGTTAGAGGATCAACTGATATGGGGATGCCGTTAATTTTACATCAGAATATGTTTGGGCTTTACAAATTTTGCAAGCCCATCTTATTCCATCTTATTCCTGAATGTTCTCAGAGATCCATACCAGAGCATCTGCAAGTTTAAACAAACAAACAAAAAACAACAACAAAAATGCCTTTCTATTTCTTTTATAGCAACGAGATGGAATTCTCTATATACTCTTATCCATCTAAGATGAATCTCAGTTCAGGATGCCAGGGCTAATGGACAGTCACCCTTTATCCTACCAAATAGCTTGGATCCTCTGGTTTTGAATGCCATTATTGGTGATAAAGTTTCAATTTTAGATATTTTTAAAAGAAAAAAAATAATCTAATAGGCATATGGAGTACAGCAGGACTATCCCGAGTATCTATAGGCTGGCTTGGGAGAAGGAACAAAGCAATCAGCAGTTTATTACTACTTCTGCTCAGTCACATTAATTTAAAAGGGGCAGAACATCAGTGAAGTAATAGTGCAGGATGCATTTGTACCAGCATCCTTGGCAAAATCTTAGCTGCTTTCTGAGTAGAAGCAAAGAATAGGAGAGAGATGAGATGATTCAAGAAAATAGCAAAATGGCATATCAGAGCAGTCGTGAGCTCCTTCAATATAATTTATGCTCATGTTCAAACAACGATGCCTCCTTCCTAAAATTACGTAATAAAATAAATAAACAAGACAGGAGAAAAATAGTTCATTTTATGAGGGCTGGGAAAGTAAGGAAAAACGTAGGGATTTGAAACAAGGGGTCCTTAACTCCATTTCTCAGATGTGTTTGAAGAGATGTCTTTCTGACGAGGGGCATGTCAGGGGTCTGGACCCATGGTAGTCATTTCTTGGGGCTTCCCATGGGTCTTCCTTCCTAATACTTTTATAAGTCTCTAACTATATGCACTAAAGCAAAATAAAGGCAAGGAAGTACAATTCCTTGCAAGTCTTTATTGGCTTTGAAACCCTTTTTAAAGATATTTTTTAGTTTTGCCAGAGAGCACATGCACTGGTCAGAGAAGGGGAGAGATAGGGAAAGTGAGAAATCACCTCCCAGTGGGTATTGCCATGCCACAATCCTTTCTTCATTTTTCTCTTGGGGCATGCACATGAGTGTTTTTCAAGATACAAGTCCAAGATTCAAACTGTGCAGTCATGTGGGATACAGCCATCTTAACTACCATGTCACCAGCTGGCCTGAAACACTTTTAAGGTATACATAACAAAAGGGACATTAAACCAGCTTTATCTGTCAGTAGTAAGGTAAATACACAGGCCATCACCATGTATCACGGCATAGCACACTGTCAGCACAAATGCCACCTCATCCCCACTGTGTCCTCTCATCCCTTCTCTCTCTCAATGGTAACCACTGGTGTGAGTTTCTTTTATTTTGAAGGAGTTTTTTTTTTTTTTTTCTATAGGGTGTGTAGGCTCCCTGGAGAGACAGAGAGAGAAAGTGAGAAATAACCCCTGAGAGGGCATGGTCACGCTGCAATCCCTTGTCTCCATTCTCCTCTTGGGATTTTGGGCACATACACACACATATGTTGTGTGACTTTTAAGCCACCAGGTCCAGGACTCAAACTGCTGTCGACTATGTGGGAGTCCAATGAGTAACCATTATGCCATCCACTGGTTCCTGGTATGAGTTTCTTAATGATCAGTTTATTATTCTTTATACATTCAACACCTACATATGCCTTCCGTAAACACCGCAATTTAGTTTTGTTTGTTGACTTAGTGTCATGTAAATAAAATTTTAGTGTCATGTAAATAAAATTGCCTGGTAAGTATTTTTTGTGGGTATGTCTGCCTTTTTTTTCTTTCTTAATTTTATGTTTATGAAATTGATCCATGGCTTTGCTTGTGGTTATTGTGATTGCTTTTGATATGTCATTCTAATGGATATTACATTATATGCACGCAGCATAGGGTGAATGTGCAAATAAGTTTCTTAACAGAATTCCAGTTGAGATGATCACTCACTAACTCCTACAGGTGTTATATTGGCTTCTAGTGCAGTGCAATAAACTGTCACAAATTTAGCAGCTTAAAACACCATTTGTTTACTACCTCACAGTACTGGAGATCACTTGGCCATGCAGGACTCATCTTTCTGTACCCTGTCTCATACGGCCAAAATCACAGTGTTAGCCTGACTGGTCTTTGATCTGGAGGTCATGGAAAGAATTCACTTATAAACTCATTCAAGTTGTTGGCATAATTCAATCCCTTGCATCTGTAGAACTGAAATTCTTGCTACTGTGGGCAGAGGGTCATTTGCAGTACCTGGAAGTTATTCTCCTTTTTTTTTCATGTGGCCCCTCCATCTCCAACGCCAGCAAGGGCATATTAAATCTTAGACTTGCAATTTCTCTAACATCTCCTTCTGCCAACAGCTGGAGAAAATTTTGCTTTTAAGTGATTGTAATCATGTGATTAGATTGGACATACCTGGAAAAACTTTTTTGTTTAAAACTACTGGTGGAAAATGCTGGGGAAACTCTGAGAGACATTGGAGCAGGCTAAGGCTTCTTAAATAAGACTCTCAAAGCATGGGCAATAATCCCTAAAATAGACAAGTGGGACTATATAAGACTACGAAGTTTTTGCACGGCAAAGATACAGTAATAAGTGCAAATTGACAACCCTCAGAATGGGAGAATTTTTTATTTTTTTTTGGAGAGGTTTTCGCTATAGGGCGCGTGCGCTCGTCAGACAGACAGAGAGAGATATAGAGACAGAAAGCGAGAAATCACCCCCCAGGGGGGATGGCCACGCCACAATCCCTTCTCCTCCATTCTCTTCTCGGGATCTTGGGCACACACGTACACGTGACTGGCGTGAATTTTAAGCCACCGGGTCCAGGACGTGAACGGCGGTCGACTATGGGGGAGTCCAGCGACATAGCCATTACACTAACTGCTGGTTCCCAGAATGGGAGAATATTTTTGTAAAATATGCCTCATACAAGAGACTGATAAGCAGAATACACAGAGAACTCAAGCGCCTTACACGAAAAAAATAGATTTATCCAATTAAAGGATGGGAAAATGAGCTGAACAAAAATCTCTCTAAGATGACATACGAACAGCCAAAAAGCATATGAGGAAATGCTCAACATTTCTCATCTTAAGGAAGATGCAGATTAAAACCACAATGAGATACCACTTAACCCCAGTAAGAACGGCAAAGATTAAAAGTATAAAAAATGGTAAGTGAAGGTGGGGATGTGGTGAAAAAGAACTCTCCGAGTATAAACTGTTTCAGACTCTGTGGAGAACAATATGGAGGTTCCTCAAAGATCTACAAATAGAACTACCATTTGATACAGCAATCCCACTTCTGGGTATCTACCCAAAGGACAGGAGAATGCTCAGTTGGAAAAGTGTTTGCACATCAATATTTATTGCAGCTTTATTTACACTCTCTAAGATGTGGAACCAGCCCAATGCCCACAAACTGATGAATGGATTGAAAAGTGTGGCACATATACTCTATGGAATACTACTCAGCCATACAAAACAAGACCCTGCCATTTGACAGAAAGTGGTCAGATATAGAGGACCTATTGCTGAGTGAAGTAAGCCAGGATATGAAAGA
>NW_006159564.1:3682169-3704541 GCF_000334495.1 Tupaia belangeri chinensis
GTTAGTGGGAAACAGATATGGCTTATTACCTGTTAATGATGACGTGTATAATATTCTCAACTGGACAGGTCTGAGAAATATTTCATGTTGGGTAAAGACTTCTGACAAGCAAAATGATAAATAGTGATCGAATGTTTAAAAAATAATTGGATTATTAATAATAATAATCTGGAAAAAAATGAAAAGTTATTGGCTGATGATGATGGGGATTTTAATGTCTGTGTACTTACTGATATGCATGGTATTCCATCTTGAAAAGAAATGTAATACACTGTAATGTTTTATGAGAATCAATGTAATATACACAAGATTATGATAATAATAAAAAATTTTTTTAAAAAGAAAATCTCTTTTTGCAATATAATAGAACAAGATTATGATAATAATAAAAAATTTTTTAAAAAGAAAATCTCTTTTTGTCATATAATAGAACATAATCATGGGGGTAATATATCATTTTATTTATAGATTTTACCTACTCTCAGAAGGAAGGGGTATTTACTGTTGAAAGATGAGGGTGGCTGGGGACATCTTAGAATTCTGCCTATTGCCAAAGTAAAGAATAACTTAAATCCAGTGCTTGACGGCGTCCCTCTGTTGCTGTACTTTTGGAACTTTAAAAAAAATATTATTGGTTTCTTCCCAGAGACAGAGTAACAGTGATCCCCAGCAAAAAGACCTGGGAAAGCCAGCCTGGGACTTTCCTCTCAGACTTCAGCATAGTGGAGTGTGGCATTTCTAGAGTGCCATCTCTGCTGGTCACCCTTTTGGAACTTAAAATGACCCCGGACACACATATTTCATGTAAAATTGATACCTGCATTTAGTAGAGAAGGATGCTACTTTATATATATATATATTTTTGTGTTCCTTAATTTAACATATACTTATTGATCTTAATTGATACATGTTGATTTGATGTGTTAATAAAGCACTGTGGGTGAATACAAAGATTACATGCCAATTACATAATAACTCATAGAAAGAGATAAACTATAGCAACACAATATTTAGACCTGTTTGTGAATTCAAGGAAGAAGACCACACTCTGCTGAGAGTGTCGGAGAACGACTTTAAAGTTCAACCAAACCTAACATAGATCCTTTGCATGTGGTCTATGATGCCTATTTCTACTTTTCTCATAAATTGTTTTTCTAATTCCACAAACATTTATTTAGCACTTTTTTTCCAAATGCTATTCTAAACCTTTTAGAAATATAAGCTCATTTAACCTCATTACAAATTTATGAAGTAATGATTTTCATGATTACATTTCACAGGTGAAAATATCCAAGTACAAGAATTCAATAATGAGTAAAAGTCTGCACAGCTAGTATGTGGCCAGAGTTGAGCACAGGCATACTGACTTCAGAGACATTCTTTTTAGACCATTAAGCTTACTGGTTCTCAGTCTAGCTAAAATGCTAATATAACCATGTTATTTCCAGGTTCATGTCTTGTTTCCTTTTGTTTATTTACTTCAGACACACAGAAAAGATGTTATTTCCAGGTTCATGTCTTGTTTCCTTGTTTATTTACTTCAGACACACAGACACACAAGAACAGAGGCACCTCAACAGGGTTTTCGTGCTTTGATCCATTCCTGGCTTCAGCCAGCTAGGATCATAGGCAAGCATTCGTGCCTGACTGGCTTGTGCAAGGAGACTCAGACTCAAATCCAGGACCTTCTTGTGTAGTTTCAGCACCATGGAGCATTGCATTACTGCTGTACCACTGTGTCTGGCTTCTAGGTTCACCTCTCATGACCATCTAGGGCAGTGGTTTTCAGCCAACATTGATTGAGTTTTTATTCCCCTCCACCACCCAATTGGACATTTGGCAATATCTGGAGACCTCTGGGGGTGCTACTAGTGGATAGAGGCAAGGGATGCTGATAAGCAATTTAATTTTTTGCATTCCAAGCACAGCATTTTCAGTCCAAATGTCCTTAGTGCTAAGGTTGAGAAATCCTGGTGTAGGGCTACCCCATGATTGCCAGGATTATATTAAAGGTATCTCACATGGCGGACGAGATGATTATATGGCCTTCCCCTTCTTGCTCATTATGCGTTTATGATCACAAGGAGCTGTGCAGTGTTATTTCTTGGCACTGTGACTATTTACTCCATCCTCTCACCCACTATTCCGTCATGTCTTAGCTCAGGATGTAATTATTCGTAAATCATTTTCCTATACTCCAGTGGAGTGAGGTTCCACTGTACAATCATTTCAAATTACTCTCTTTGTGTTTGAAAGGTTACACTTAAGGTATAAAACACTCTTTTAGTCTCTCTTTTCCCTTCCTCTCATGAGTTCAAACCCTAGGAGCAGCAATTGTGTCAGACTTGCCATCAGTGTCATGAGCGCCTAATAAAATGTAATCTTTTTTTGCACAAATTCAATAAATCTTCTTTGAGTGAATTGATAAATAAAGGTATTGAATTAGTCTCCTCAGACAGTCCTTAAGGACTAGCACAGTCAAGATAGTTTAAACAACAGAAATTTGTTTCTCAAAGTTCTGGAGGCTGAAAAGCCCAAAAGTCAGGTGTTGGCAGGTTTAATTCATGTTAGGTCTCCTGGGCTTACAGATAGTCACCCCCTCTCTGTGTCCTCACAGGGCCTTTCCCTTGTGCCCATGAACTCCTGGCATCTCCCTAGAGAATTAAGGCTCCATTCTTATGATTTCATTTAATCCTAATTACTGGTGTAAAGGTCATCTCAACAAAAACATTAGTGTTAGGGATGCAATATGTGAATTTTAGAATGACTCTATTTTTTCCATTGCAAATCTAAAATAAAAAATAAAAAAAGAAAGAAAACAGCAATTATTTCAGTTTAGTTAAGCGATTGCTTCTTCCTTTTTTAGGTTTTTGCCGTAGGGCCTGTGTGCTCATTGGAGAGAGACAGAGAGAGATTGTGAGAGGGAAAGTGAGAAATAACCCAACAGGGGGCAGAAGACCACCCTGCAATCCTTTCTCCTCGTAGTCCTCCTAGGATTGGGGGCAGTGTAATTTTCAACTAACTAGTCCTGGGACTTAAACTACAATTGATCATGTGGGAGACCATGGTGCCTTAACTACCATGCCATCCTTTGGCTCCAGGAGATTGCTTCTTAAATCCATTCATTTGATGACATAGCTGTTATTAAAATACTTTAATATTTTTTTTGGTGGGGGGAGGTTATTGCTATAGGGCACATGTGCTCACCAGAAAGACAGAGAGAGACAGAAAACGAGAAATAACACCCTAGGGGGATGGCCTCATTGCAATCCCTTCTCCTCCATTCTCCTCTCGGGATCTTGGGCAAGCACACACGTGCTCCCAGCATAGAGTATACGCCACCAGGTTCAGGACTCGAACTGCGGTCAACTACATGGGAGTCCAGTGACATAGCCCTAGCCATCTGCTGCTCCTAAAATAGTTTAATATATTTTTGATTGATCATTTTATTCTTTCAAATAAACGTATTTGTACCTTTAGATAAAAAGCATGCTTGTGTGCAAAAATAAAAGGTAGCCAAAGGTATATGATGAAAACAAAAGTGTGCTACTAAATTGTAACTAACTGTAATTGCATGTTGCCTGTGGAAAGATTTTGCTTGGAGTTTGTGATTCCTGTATCATTAAAAAGATTAGCAAGTGAGTCACTTGAACTGAAGCAATACAGTCAGAAAAAAAAGAAAGAAAACTAAACAAATAATGAGATTCTTACCATGAGAGTCAATGCTATTTTTGCCATATCTTTACCAAATTTGATGCTTCCCAAACTTGGGCACAGGTTGTGTTTGAGTCTAGGATGTATAATGGGGGGAGGGGTGATGAGCCTGCTGAAGTTGCATTCAAGCTGAAGTCTGTGAGGCCTAATGGATTGAGGTCTGCTTATTTGCTTGGTCTGCATAATTTTATATTATATAACCTAAGATTACTTTGGATTTTGAGTATGCTGAACATTTTACATTGACAGCCTTTTAGTCCTTAATAAATTTGTATACATGCTTTATAAACCTTTTAAAGTTTGCAACGATAATTTAATCCCCATTTCATAGCCACGTTTTATTTTTGGTGACATTGCGATCCATGCAGTGACTTAGAGAGCAATTTTGTAGTACTCTATGGCAAGGGTTCTTACACGAGGCAACAGAATCACTTGGAGAGTTTGTTAAAACAGTTGTTGAGCCTCTGCTTTCAGAGTTTCTCATTCAATCTGTGATGGGTGAAGTCTGGAATGTTCATCTCTCAGATGATGATGATGATGATGATGATGATGCTTTTCTGGGGACTACAATTTGAGGGCCTTCCATAAATGGGAACCTGGCATTTATACAAAGGATTGCCTTGTCTCCTTGGACTACTGAAGCTTGAAAAACAACTATACATTTTTCTTAAAGACTCACAGATTAAAGGCATATGTGGAAGCAGTTTTTTCCTAAAAAATTTTGGAAGCATTACTGCCATTTTGAGTGAAGTGTCTATTGGACCTCCATTCAATCACCGAAGGCTGATTTGCTGAATCTTCATTTGACAGGTTTTGGGACAGGTGGTTGATATGCAGCAGTGTACTAGGTAAGGTTGCTGGCTTTATACTGGTTATAGTGGTAACAGGCAATTACGTGACTATTTCAATTTACTCACAGACTTCAGAATCAGGTTCAGTCTCAGTTTGCCAAATCTAACTTCCTGGCCTTAAACAAATTATGCAATTGTCCTGGATTTCAGGTCCCTGGCCTTAAACAAATTATGCAATTGTCCTGAATTCCAAGTATTTTTCCTCTAAACTACATTTAGCATCTCATTCAGTGCTTCAAGTATTTCTGGAAGGGTATGACATTAAAAGGTTGAGAAAGAAAACCTCACTTCATTCTCTCACTATCTAGGTGACATAATCATATGACATCAGACAGCCACTGCCAGTAAAATACAACAATCCTTGCAATTTGTGTGGTACTTTAGATTCGTTGCTGCAATCCTGTTTAATTGGAATTAACCCTTCTGCTCAGGCGCTGATAAAGTGGGAGCTGTCTGAAGTGCCAGACATCACAAACGCCAGGCAATCACACTGGAACAGTCTGAATCATTCTGTAGTGTATCCTCCAAGAAGTCTTTTCTGCCTCTTTCAGGAGGATTAACTCTCCCTGTTGGCAGCTCTTCCATCTCTGAGCACCTCATATTCAGACAAGGGCAGGACAGCTGTCTAAAAGACCTTTGACAGTTACAAAAAAATTTCTTGGTGCCTAGAGAAATTCAACAAGTAGTATAGCCACTCCTCACTTAACAACCTACCTGTTTAACAACTGCCAGGATTTATGGTGTTTCCAGCATGGGGAATCCCCCTTCTCAGTCTTTATCTCATTCCACAGTCACTTAATATTCACTATATGAAACTTTTGCAATCATGCAAAACAACATATTTTATTTATACATTTTCACTTTTCATGCACCCATAGTAGTATTAACAAATAAAAGCAATTACACTGGATTTATATCATTACGTTGTGTTAGGTTTTGTCACTTTCTGGTGCTTATCTAATGTACGTTTTTTGTGCAAATAGAATTACATTAGTCTAGTGTGGTGTCATATGTTATCTACTAAAAATTACATGTGGTGTGGCATCACAACACACCACAAGACGTCTGCCTCAGGCTTTTCACTCATAGACCAACTTGCTTCATGACCCAGTCATAGGAACCGAACTTGGTTATATATGTACATAATCTCACCCATGAGGCATGATAGTATTTTTCTCCTAAGAAATATACAGACCGTTGGTTTTGGAGCTAGACAGATTTAGAATTCAATTCTACCTAATCCACTAATGATCTTGGTGATATCTGATAAGTTGCTTCACGTCTGTGAATCAGTTCATTGTCTACAAAGTAAGAACAAGATCTAACTCAGGATGCTATGACATCTGGCTATAATAATAGATATAAAATAAGTAGTAACATTTGGTAGATGTTAAATTTTAATAAAAAATATCTTGCAATCAGAAAGCTATTTCAACAACAGTGTCAATATGGTAGTCCCCGCTATTCTGCAGTTTTGCTTCTGCAGTTTCAGGTGCCATCGGTCAACCATGTTGTGAACATGGGTGAGAACAGGACAATAAGATATTTTGAGAAAGAGAAAAATGAAAGCACATTCACATGATTTTTAGTACAGTAGATCATTAATTGTTCTATTTTATTTTTGATTATTTTTGTTAATCTTTTACTGTCCCTGATTTATAGTGTATGAAACTATATTTTAAGTACATATGTGCAGTTTCTGGCTTCCAGTGGAGGTATTGGACTGTATCCCCTGTGGATAAGAGGGGGCCAGTCATCACTCTGAACCCAGAAATGATAGTAGCATAAGGGCATAGCTTCCTGTGACCTGCTTATTCTCTGCAACTGCAGCCCAGAGCAAATTTAGGGGTATATCTCAGTGTTCCCCTGAAAGCAGAGCCTGACACAAGACCTTAGCTTCCTTGGGAGGCAGAAACTAGAGAGTGGGGAGCAAGAGACAACTGGGGAAGAAAGGCAAACATGCACATGTGTTTTTGAGGTTGCCACTGTGGCTATTCGGGATTGACATTCCAGGATCCCCTAAGAAACACAGAGAGCCCATCCTACAACAGACTGAATGAGAATGGGTCTGGCAAGGACATTAGGTGAGGATTATCCTGGAGACATTTATCTGTATTCTGGCCTGAATATACACATGCATCAGGGAGTTCTCTATCCTTGGGAAAAGTGCGAAGAACCCTCAAGGATCCTCAAGTACATCATTGCCAGCAGTAAGTTTCTGATGAATCTGAGGTGTAGCGGAGGTCAGAATTTGCAGAGGGCCCCTGATGTGGGAGTAATAAAGGCATTGCTTCATGAAGTTACAGTGATTTTGTTCAGAAGTATATGAGGCCAGCACTTTTTAAGCGTGACATGTATAAAATAGTTTACCTTCTTTTCTTCCAGAATTCCCTGGTTAATCTTCATTAATCTTCAGGTCCAACTCAATAAGAATTGGCTTACTTTAAGCAAAAACTGGAGGTTTCTATCTCACTTCATAGCTTGTGAGGTATATCAGATACTCCCTAAGAAGGCCTAATGACCAGAACCATGCAAACAGGCATCTGCTAGACAGGCGCTTTGCATACTGTGGTCCTTAGACAACCTAGAGCAAAATTACCTAAGTAAGACTGTACTGGAAGTCTGTAAATGATGCTAAATTATTTTAGTTTTGGATTTTTCTTGTAATTATCTTAAAGTTTTTTTTTTTTTTAATTCCTTCCATGGCAGAAGAATAGAATTTTAGCTGCATTTGTTCTGTTTGTTGTGTTTTCTCTGTCTCTTGGGGAGGGCCTGTAGAAATCATTCATGGGACTATTTGTTTTGTTTCTGTTGCATGCAGTGCATGGATGAGTGATTTCTTCATCTGCCATGTCTGCATGATTGAACATGACTGCACTTAATGTCTCTCCACATACCTGAGAATCATCCTGTCTCCCAGGTGTGAAAAATAGTGTAACGAGGAAGTTGGAGGCTCGTAACACTTGAATGTTTCATTTAAGACCAGATATCAAGGACAGTGTGAAGTGAGATTAGAACCTTACTCAGTACCCTAATATTGTTGATAGAACAGCTGTCTGAAAAACTGGCATAATAATAGTTTCATAGGTTTGTTGTTTTGCCTTTAGAGGGAGATAACAGTCATGTATGCTTTCCAGAACTTTATTTTCTCAGACATACTATAGTTTTCTTTCAGATATTTTATAAAACTACTTAATTTTATTGAGCATCTGGACACAACCCACTTATTTAAGAATAAACAGAATATTGAAGCTTGTGGTTTCCTTTCTTGTCAGCTGGTGTCACTCGCTAGTTTCATGTAGGGTTTCTGAAGACATGTTTTCTGTGACCAGAAATCTGCCATTTAATGCCCGGTGTACAAAAGGATGGACTCTGACTTCCACATTCTCTTTCATTACATGTCCCCAGAATGCCCTTTTACCATTCCGGGTTCTCACCACTCAAACAAGTTTGCTGATAAGATTAGAGTGAAAACTTTATTAAACACTGGTTCATGGCAGATTTTATGGTTTTATTATGCAGTTTGACTATGCTAGCTCAAAATTGCATTGTATAGCTCCCTAAATTCCATGCTTTTAATAAGTTCTCTCTCCAAAAGGGCATCTCTATAATGGCAAAGTAATGGCAACAGAAGAACTTAATGATTTTACAGCATAATATTTTATAACCATTACCCATAATAGATCAGACAGTGAAAGTTTGGAATTTACTATGTCATAAATGGGTCATCATATATTTGGATGGTGAAACTGATTGGATAAGCTAGATGGAAGCTACTGGAGCTGAAATTCTTTGGGGCTGGTTAAGTGCAATCTCAGTAACATTGTTCCATAATTATTTATATTATCTCCTTATAAACAGACTCACTCAGCTTTCAAAATAGTCAAGAACCCAGCCTAGAACCTACAATTAGAACAAGGTTTTTTATGCATGTGTATGTGTGTGTGTGTGTGTGTGTGTGTATGTTAAATGTCAGCAAAGCATTACTTTTAGAGTTCATATACCTGATAACTACATCTACCCCCCACTGTCAGACCATGAAGAAATAAATTCCTTCTGCCTCAGTTTCTCCATTTGTTAACAGAGATGATCATAAGTAGTCACTTTCTAATGGGGTTGTGCATACATACATGCACGCACATATATACACATGTATGTATATGCATTCTGCCTGACATCACACTGTTACAGTCTGCATAAACCACTCAAAGGTGTTTTTTGTTTCATTGACATGGAATGCAAATGATATTGGCTATTTATTTGACTAGTCCATAAAAATTTGATTGAAGGTGAGATTGCTACATAGGGGCACACTGAAAGCAACAATGATAATACCATTAATAATGAAATTATAGCTCATAGATGATATATAGTTTATATATCTAAGTGTCTTCTAAATGCTTTATAAGTAAATTAATTTAGCTTTACAAAGATATTGTGAGGGGCTATCATTTTACTCTCTATTTTATATGAGAAAATGAAGGCAGAAAGAAGTGATTACTTCTATTTTGACAGTGAGGTTAGAGGTGAAAAATTTTGTCTATTTGGTGCATTAACTCAAAAAAGCAGTGGTGGGCTGTCATTTATCATTGGTGAAGGCATCACTTAGTGACCCTTCAAGAGATATAATGTGGCAGCCAGATACGGTATAGAGGTTCATAGTGACAATCCTGAAATACACTAAAAGATCTATTTGGCATGCTCCCTAAGACCAAGAAGTGTTTTCACCCCAATTGATTTTTTAAAGTTTCAAAGCTTAAAAAATTAAGTTTTTCCTAATAATCAGGATAATAAAGAACTATGTTTTTCTTGATAATGCCAGTGTACATGTGATATGCATCATAGCCGTCATAGGTTATAAAAGAGAAAACTTGGCCTAACCTCAGTGGTGCATTTGATTTCTCAGTAATGGTTGTGTTGGAAGCCACATGGCTGACCACAGTTTTGAATCTGGAGTAAGCCTGAAAACATGAAGAGTACGTGCATGCTCAAGATTCTAACAGGCTGGAGGGCTGTGAAGGGAGTAAGAAGACTCTTTTGAGGATGCTTCTCTCTCTCTTTCTCGTGCACATGCGCACACCTCTCTCATGAATAAAACAATGAAACTTATTAAAAAGGTGAATACAAAGAATAGAAAACATTTACAAGATGATTTATTGAAATTTAAGAAAGTAATCTGGAATTTTGTGTTCCAAATACAGGGGTTATAAAGTCAAGCAAATTTTCTCCCTGTTGTTTATTTTTGCCCACAATATTACACTAGCAGTCTGGCACTCTGTATCAAGAATGTTTATAGCATACATATCTTTTTTCTGTAAATAATGTCATGAGATGATAAATATTTAGATGTTATTCGTTGTTCTTTAATGTGAAAGTAGGAATGACATGTTTTTGGATTTTTCTGCTCTGTAGATGCTGACTGTAAGAGGAGAGTCAAAGGTATGCCAAAGTAGCTTTTAAACAGAGGCTGGGTGGCCAGTTAGTTATGTGTGGTTAAGGGGCTGGACTCCCACATGGCTGACTGTGGTTGAGTCCTAGACCCAGAGATTTGAAGTTCATGCTGGGTGCATATGTATAGGTGCATATGTATGCATGCCCAAAATCCCAAGAGGAGACTGGAGGAGTAGGGACTGTGATGTGGCCATCCCTTTTGGGGAGTGATTTGTCGTTTTTCTCTCTTTCTCTCTCCAACAAGCACATGTGCCCTATAGCAAAATCTCTAAAACATAAACAAAAACAACAAGGGCTGTTTATGCGTCTGAAATGAAATTTAGCCACTAACTCATTTTAGACTTCCTGACTGTAACCTGATCTGACTAAAAATGGAAAAAGCTTTAATTGTATCAACATAAAGGTTTTTGTCTTTAACAAAGTAGGTCTTAAAGAATTATATTGAAAGATGAGAGATTGAAAGAAGATGGTCATAACACTGAAATATGGTATGAGATGTATAGAAAACTAAAATGTTGGGGCCATGAGGTGGTTTGGTGATGAAGGCATTGGGATCTTATTTGGCAGAGTGTGGTTTGAGTCCTGTTCATAGGAGCTTGTTTTCTCACACTCTGTCTCTCCCCTTTCTCTGAGGAGTGCATGTGCCCTGTAGTAAACTGGATAATGACAATAATGATAAATCAAATTAAGTAAATAATTCTTTAAAAGAAATATAAAATGTTTAAGGAATTATTTTCTTATAGTTATTTTAACTTTATTTATTTATTATTATTTTCCAGTTCGATCAGTGAGAGACAGAGAGAAAGAGAGAGGAAAAAAAAGTGACCAAGCAAGCCACCAAGTCCAGGACTTGAACTGCAGTTGGCTATATGGGAGACCAGTGCCTAAATCACCACGTCACCTGCTTGCTCCATTTAAGAAATTATTTTAACAATAAGTTATTTGAGAGAAAACTTAGAAAATGAGTAAGAATTCAGATAGATGGAAATTAGAACGGCAGTAAACATTTGAAGAGACATTATTTTCAGTATTCATCAGAAAACATAGGTTGGGAAACAGCAGTTAGCATAATGGCTATGTTGCTGGACTCCCACGTAATCCACCGCGGTTCGCGTCCTGGACCTGGTGGCTTAAAACTCACGCTGGGCGCATGTGCGCATGTGACCAAGATCCCGGGAGGAGAATGGAGGAGAAGGGATTGCGGCGTGACCATCCCCCCGGGGGGTGATTTCTCGCTTTCCGTCTCTATGTCTCTCTCTGTCTGTCTGGCGAGCGCACGCGCCCTGTAGCGAAAACCTCTCAAAAAAAAAAGAAAGAAAGAAAGAAAAAAAACATAGGTTAAAGCAAAAATTAGGAAGTGACATAATATGAAAGCCTAGTGTGGATGTGGCACCATAGGAATCCAGGTGCTTTATTGTTGGGATATAAATGTTCTGGAGAGTAATTTGGCAGTATCTAGTGAAGTTAAGTTGCCTCCTATCTAGCATTCTCCTTTCTAGATCTATTCCTTTCAAAAATGCAGACCTCTTACGAGAACACATATAGCCAGACTCAGGATTGGATACAAGAATTGAAGGACATACAGTGACTACCACTATACAGCAATAAGAAAAATGGAACAATTTTAAAAGCATGAAGCTATTGAAATGAATTAATCACCCACAATGAATAGTACAATATATATGCACTACGTGTAGTCAAATATGCTTTCATGGCCACAGGCATGCCTGTGATCCTGGTTAGCTGCAGGGCTTGGGGGAAGATAAGGGCATGATGACCTTGTTTCTCTCTCAGGAAATAAATGAATACATTTTATAAAATAAAATATGCTTTTGTGGAAGTCAGGGTTTGGGGAAAACCAGAAAGGGAAAATTTAATAAAAGAAAAGTAGATGATCATAATCCAAATCAATTATGGGATAAGAATCATTATTTCAGTTCTGAATATGTATGTTCCAAAAAAGGAAACAAATAATAATAATAAAAAAAACCTCTCCACACTACAACACAGTGTTCCCTCTCTTCACACAGTAGATGTGGATAAACTGAGGGTAGGTAGCTGAAACTGAGGTGGTTTTGGAAAAGAGAAGAGGAATTTCTATGATCTAAAAAAGATGTATCAAAAGATCTTTGGTACTCTTGTAAATTTTACTGACTTAAAGATTAACACTCTTTAGGCTGAGCCACAGTGGCAGAGGCTGTTAAGATACTGTGGTCTATAGGCTGAGGGCACACGGGAGACTCTAGTTTAATTGCCTGGCTTAAACTGAAAGCTGAGGGGTGGCCTGTGCCTATAATCCCAGCTGCTGGAAGGTTGACACAGTAGGCTCACACATTTGAGGTTGGCTTGGGCCCCTTAGACCCTATCTAAATGTGTGATTGTGCACACCCGTGGTTCCAGCCACTTGGTAGGCTGAAATCCATGTACATTTTTTTCATCATGTGCATTTTCCATGCAATTTTTGAAGACTCTTTGTATGCTTAACCTAAAAAAGAGAGCAGACTTGGTGTAGGCCACTCAAAGTATTAAAGCTACCAGGAATTATGGTCACCACAAACTGGATATGCAATTTTAATTTTTAACCACAGAATTTTTTTGAGTGAAATATTACCATAGAGTTTATTATTATTATTATTTTTTACTATGCTCAGAATTAATCATGACATTTGTAATTATAATTAGAAAATGGGTGAACTTAACAGGTAATGTAAGTTTAATAAACACATCTTACAAAGAGCTCCAATTATGCTTCTAAAGCACTTATGTGCTAATACACATTAGGATATTAGTATTTGAAAATATTGAAATATCGGTCTAGATTTGTTTTTAAAAATAAAGGTTGTTTTGATTTCATGAATCAACTCTTATTTATTCGTGATTGAAAAACAACAGAAGAGGGGCCAGCAGGTGGCATGGTGGGTAAGCTGTTGAGCTCCATATGGCTGACCGCAATTCAAAAGCCATACCGGGCGACTTAAAAATCACATTGTGTGTGTGTGTATTTAGTGCTCCAAATTCAAGTAGGAGAAGGGATTGTGGCACGGCCATCTGCCCTGAAGTGGAATGATATTGCACTTTCTCACTGTCTCTTTAGTGGGAGAAGGCATGAGTAATTATTATTTGTATCTATAGCTATCTATCTCTCTCTCTCTCTATATATATATCACAAATTGAAGAATTTAATCCATGTTGGCATTTGGAAATAATCCCAAATTAAAATTTGAGCCATCAACATATATGAAGTTCAGGATTTTACCCAAAGTCTGAAACTTGGGTAAATACATTTATATATATCAACATATTTTCTAAAAGTGAGGTACTGGAATAAAGGAAAATCTAAAAAGCTAAGAGCTTTGCAATGCTGTTCTCATAATTTGTAGTCACTGTCGGAAATAAGCTCCATGAGGTGAGGGCAAGTGTCAGAAGGGACTGTAGATAATTTTAAAAAAATAGTGGTACTGGAAACAAGATGACATCTATAAAGATGTTTTATTTTTGACCAAGTAACAAAGATCAAGGTACAGGACAAACTTGGCCATGCAACACTATTTTAGTCAAACATCAAATGGTAGATCTAGTCTTTTATCATTGATATAATGCAGTGAAGAATACCAATTTTGTTAAATTTGCTCATAAAATGCATATGATCCTTAATCTGTATTTCAAATAACATATAATGCATTCTATATTTAATCTTGGACTATAAATTTACATAGAAAATAATGTCTACTGAGCAGTAAGAAACAACAAGGCCCTGGAATTTGATAGAAAGTGGATGAATTTGGAAGATTTACTGCTGAGTGAAGCAAGTCAGGCGATGAAAGAGAGACATTGTATGTCTCTACTTAACAGATACCGACTGTCTGTACTCCATGGTAGAGACTGAAAGACTGGAAGACATAAAAGCAGTAACAATTTTTATGGACACTAGAGACAAAGTGGAAAGAGAGTGTGGGAGGGGAAGAGCATAGGAAAGGAAATTTGGGGAAAAAATAGAGAGGCAAGATATTTGTTGGACACAGATATGGTTTATTTGTTTATGAAGACGTGTATAGTATTCTCAACTGGGCTGGACGAAAGAGAGTGTGGGAGGGGAAGAGCATAGGAAAGGAAATTTCGGGAAAAAAATAGTGAGGTAAAGACACGTGTGGGACACAGATACGGTTTATTACTTGTTTATGAAGGCATGTATAATATTCTCAACTGGGCTGGACCGAGGTATATATCATGCTGGATAAAGTCTCTTTACAATCTAAATGATGTATAGCAAATAAATGTATAAATAATAATAATAGAAAAAAAGAAACAAAATGGAAAATTATTGGTTGATGATAATTTGTATGGTAATATCCTTGATTGAGCCAATATACAGTGTATACTGGATGGAAAATCTTATTTTGTATACTGTATTGATGTACATCAAATGAATGTAAATAAATAAAAATGAAAAAAATGAGAAAAATAATAATCATCATTGTCTGAAAAAAATGATGAAAAGCTATTTGAGGATGATGATGTGGATAGTAATGTCTTTGTCTTGACTAATACGCATGGTGATCATTGCTGGAAAAAGAAATGTAATACACTGTAAATATATATGTAATTAAATGTAATATAAAAATTATGATAATAAGAATTTAAAAAAAACAAAGAAAGAAAATAATATCTGAAGATTTTTAAAAAACATTTTCCTTTGAATATTTCCTTTAGAATAATAAACAATTTGTAGATTATCAATATGTTTATATCCCTTATCTTGTTTCAGCAAGTATTTGACAGTTTTGGCAAAAATGCTATGTAATAGACATAAGACAAAATTTTAGGTAGAAGCAAAATAGAGGTGGAAAAATAATAAACCGAGTTAGTACAAACCATATTTGTACAGCTGCTATAGGTGAGTCTCAAAATTTGTCACAGCAAAAGAAAATATATCAGACTTTTGTTCATTGGCTTAAAAAACATTTAAAATTTTCTTTCTTTTTTTTTAAAAGACTTATTTATTTTTTAAATTCCATTTGTTATTATTATTTTTTAATAATTTGACCAGAGAGAGACAGAGAGCTAGAGAAAAGGAAAAGGAGAAAGCAAGCCACCAGGTCTGGGACTTGAACTGTGGTCAACTATGTGGGAATCTAGCACCTTTAATCACCATACCACCTGTTAGCCCCCAAATTTGTTAAATTCTTAATTATACCTTTATTGGTAATAAGACATGATAGTCATGAACCTTGCCCAGCAGGGCAATATAATTATTGACATTACTACATCTATAGAATACACACACATACAACTTACAGTACATATTGTACACATATACATTCCATACTAGAAGTTTTACTAGAGGAGTATTGCAAAATAAGTCAGTACAAATAAATACTCTGGCCTCTGATATTATTGATAATCTAACCTAATGCAAGGAAATAATTTAGACTATTTTAACAGAGTTTCTTAACTCCAAGAAGTGTATCACCGTAGGAGTTCCATTGTTAGGATTCAGGGATTCCTTGTGAACCCCCCGAGCTGTATGTAAAACATACATGTACCTTTATGCATTTCCCCTACACAGCCTTCTCAAAATGAACTGTAACACATAAAATTTAGACAACCCTTGTCCATTGTGTACGTATTGAATTGATTATTTTAATTCTGAATTAACATGTGTAGCTACATCCTTTATGATTGATCACTATTTAGTTGCTGGTATTTAAGTGACTTTATACTGGTGGCAACAATGACAGGATGGGGGCTCCTTTATTTTGTAGTATTCTTTGATTTATTTAAAATTAGTGTTTTGAATAATTTACATGGTTTCCCCCTTAGAATCTTTTCTTATAGCATTTAGTATTTTTCCAAAAGGGCTTGACTGTCAAGGAGAAATATCAGACCATATTTTTGCATCTATGTTTATGAGAAATGTGGATGTGTGGTCCTCTTTTCCTACAATGTCTTGCTCTGGGTTTGTTAGTAGGGAAATGCTAACCTCATGGAATGAGTTAGAAAGTATTCTCTCTGTGGGGCTAGCAGGTGGTATGGTGACTAAGGTGCTGGATGCTCAAATGGTTGACCACAGTTCGAGTCTGGGACCTGGTGTCCTAAAAATGAGAAGAGAATAGAGAAAGGATTGCAGTGTAGCCATCCCCCATGGGGGGAGGTGAATTCTTACTTTTCGTCTCTTTCTTTCTCTGGCGAGCACATACACCCTATAGCAACAACTAACAGCCATTAATAAATTGTTTATAAATCAGTATTTGAAAAAATGTTTTACTTTTCTTTGTATTCACAGTTTCAGTTAATGAAACCCATCTGTTTATATAAGTCAGTCAAATCATACAATTCTCATAAGATGAACTATTTTCAGCTAGCTCAGAGTTTATACTTAAATAGCTGCCTTGAAGATACTGGGATCTTAATGCCCTCACAAACCTGGAGATTGTATGGGATGGCAAAGGTGGAGGGTGAAGACAATTACTCTTCATTTGCAAGGTAACTACCTCCTGTGGGGTCATCACAGATCTTTAGGCAAAGTAGAACTTCTGTCACTAGGGAAAAGAGGCACTTTTTCTGCACTAAAAAAGGTTCTGATTTGTGAGTTAAAGTCCTTAGATTCATAATAATTCATCTAAGTGTCCCATTCTACTTTTCAGGGTTCTGGTTAATCCCTTAAATTTTTTGAGAGCTGACAAGGCTGATAAATCAGTTTATGTAGTAATTTAGCAATGTGCAGGAGAAAATTATGCTTTTGCCCAACCTTGAATCTAAATGAGACCTAAGATTTTTTTAGGATAAACCTGGATGCTTTCCTATTCTCTGTCATTACTTAAACTGAAGGTTTAAAACCTTGAGTTTAGCTTCTTTGTATTTTTCCCCTAATTAAAATTCTCCCATGCCATCAGATTAGCCAGCATTCTCTAGGTTACTTGTTTTACTCAGTCTCAGCAAAACAATCTGTCACAGCAGCCAGTAGGACTGCTGAAGGTTGCCCTCAATGAGCATTTTATTTCAGGGGATTACAGGATCATAATTTATGTAGCCATTTTTTGCATATAACTGTGGACAAATGGTAACCTGTTTTCCACTAAGGGTATTCCATTTTCCATCTTTCAAAGCCAATCAAGTCAGATAAACCAATTCTAGACTCTCACCTGTAAGAGTCAATTTCCCACAAGTTCATTCACTGTCATACACACTCTCAGGCAAAGTTCTAGGTATTCTGAACAGACAGAGTTTTAGTTCAAGAATTAAGTGGTCAAGTATTATAAGTGCTGAGTACAGAAGGTTGAAAAAAAGTCACCATCTTTGATTTAGGGATCAAATCATTTTAGTTGCAATGCAGAGGTCAGACACTGCTGCTGCTATCCATACTCTGCCTTCAAAATTACCTTTTATTGATGATGGTGGAACATGGACTCTACCCCCTACACATATTCATGTCCTTCAGAACATGTTTACTAACTACCACAGCTGTAGAAAGATAGCTCCTATTCCATTTCTGCCTTTCAAATCTTTCCTGACCACATCTCAGAGGCAGTAACTAAACTGTATTCAGTACCTTAACCACAAAGGAATTTAAGAGAAATGGCTTATAGATATTGAAATGCAGAATGGAGCAGGGGAGGAATTCATTTTACTCAACCTCTTGGTATTATTTGAGATAAATGATTTTCTATTTCTTTCTTAGAGTATTTTCTGCTCTTGCTTTCCATGTAAAGTTATTGTTCTATTTTCTCTTCACATACATTGCCTGCTATTACTGAGGATGGTTTTTGGAATGAAGTTGTAAAGGAAGGTAGAGAAAAAAAGGGCTGGTTCATTATTTTCATTCTTTGATATGATGGCAAGGGAAATTTCTTTGGACAGTCTTTTAAATGGAGACTAGTCATATGTATCTGTGACTGTGTGTGTGTGTATGTGAAAAAAAGTGGGTTAGGTTATAGAAATAATACCAATCATTTTTGTTCATTCTTTTTTCCTTTCTCTCATCCTCCTTGCCTGTGGCAGTTGTGAAGGCCTTACACAGTGGATTGTAGCATCTCTGGGTGGAAGTCCTTGGCATTCCCTTGAAGGGAAGCCACACACAAGAACAAAATTATTAGGAAGAACATCACTGACAGTCTTAATAAAAAATAAAGAATTTTGCTTTATCTTAAAACACTTAAAAACAAGAGAACATTTTGCTTGTTGGATTCATGAAGCTTTTTTTTATCAGAAAATAGTGTTATGGGGGATAAGCAAAATGTAGACATAACCAATAAATTAATTATCATGAAGAATCATAATATTATTTAGGTTGGATAAAAACAGGGGTAGTTGATAAATAGAAAGTGTCCGGGTCAATATATATTTGACAGTGGTAAGTGAAAGAATTGTGAAGGTGTTTGAGTAAATGAGAAGAGTAGAAGAAATGCTGGCCCAGCCTGGTACCACAGTCATATTCCTTACAAACTGTTTATATTACCTACAAACTCTATGTGAATCATGTTAATGGATGTTCACTCTTGTTTAGCTTTGGCAACTAAAGAAGATTGGCAATTAGAGTCAAAATTGTGGTTTAACTTTAGCACAGGGGAACACTCTGTGGAAAAAAATATTCACATTTCCTTCCTTCCATAGCCTTTTTATTTTTTAGAGTTTATTCATTTTTTTACTGCATGCACTTTGTAAGTCACTTCAATGCTCTTCTCTCTCTCTTTTCCTTTCTCTGTCTCTTTCTGTATCTGTGTGTTTGGATTATGCTAACATATTGGATTTTAGAAACCATAAACTTGAAGAAAATGGGGAAAATGGACTGCTATGCTATGTAGGGAGCAGCCCTGAATCAGAACAAACACAAGGGTGACCTTTAGCACATGCAGAAATGTGGTTCTATGGGTTGTCATTTGCAAGGCTAAATGAACACCACTAACATATGAATATGCTAGCTGCCTCTGTGTTTGAAACCGCAAAGCAGTATTAGTTAAAGGAAGCCACATGTGTTAATAAGAAAAGGCCTAAAACGATAAGAGAAAACTTACATAGAACTACATGAAGCCATGTGTCTTCACATCTTCCGCAGATTGACATGCCAACAACTGGCTTTGCATTCCACTTCACCTTGGCCCCTTTTCTGCCCTTTAAAATAATGAACCTGAAAATGGCTTGGAGCCATGGATGTCTCCATCAGAAGGGTCCAGACCACTGATCCCCACTTTTTTCTACTTGTGTGTCTTTATGTATTTATTTCTGTTTACTTTTTAATCCACAGCTACCCCAGCTGAGACCATACATTCAGCTGTGGAGGTCACAGCACTGCTATAGGAAGGATTTCTTTTATTTTCTTTATAAAATTATTTTTCAAGATTTTGCATTTGGGATTAGAATGATTTTTATTTCTTTGGTTATGTGTAACCCAAGTCAATTTTATCTTGTTGTCAGTACTCTAATACAATTTTTTCAAATTTCTCATTTTAATTTTCTTTTTTTCCTGAAGAATTATTCATTTTATTTTATTTATTTTTATTATCATTTTTAAAATATGCTGTAAGGCATGTGCATTCACCAGAGTGAGATAGAAAGAAAGAGAGGGAGAAGGAAAGTGAGAAAGCAAGCTACCAGATCTGGGACTTGAATTATTGTGGACCATGTGGGAGTCCAACACTTTAACCACAGTGTTACCTGCTGGTCCTCCTTATTTGAGTGTGCATAATTCTGTTAGGTAATTAGTCAAATATGAGTTTTAAATTTTTTTATATTATAGTTCCTAGAATTTAATAAGGATTCTAGAGCTCCTTTCTCAATTACATTTCCATAAATATTTCAAGGGGAAGGAAGATAGAAAAAATAAGGTACTATTTTTTGCTTTTGTCATTCAAATCAAACTGATATTTTAATGCTGTCCTATTTTCATTTCCATGCTTCGCTGAGATATCATGCTAAGTAGGACAACTGAGAGGATCTGTGAGAAATCACTCAGAGTTTAAATGTTTCCTACTTTTCATACCAGTAATGATTTCATCTTTGACCTGTAATTTGATATTCTAAGTAGAGGATGTTCTGTATTTTAGTAGAGAGTATAAGTCAATTGGATTCCATCCAATCTCCTACTTGTTTTGCCACTGGGAGAGCTGAGACTATATCACTGACATTAAACCCTATGTAAGTAAGTATCAAGGGATGCAAATATACAAGAAGCAAATGGAGAAAGTGCAGTTGCTTGGAGTCTTTTCTTTTGGAGCGGTTTTTGCTATAG
Source organism: Tupaia belangeri chinensis (assembly GCF_000334495.1). Lineage (NCBI taxonomy): Eukaryota > Metazoa > Chordata > Mammalia > Scandentia > Tupaiidae > Tupaia > Tupaia belangeri. Next base: position 3,702,411 of record NW_006159564.1, read on the forward strand.
GGCATGTGTGCTCATCAGAAAGGCGGAGAGAGACAGAGAGACAGAAAGTGAAAACTCACCCCCCGAGGGGATGGCCACACCACAACCTCTTCTCCATTCTCCTCTTGAGACCTTGGGCATGCACGCACACATGCCTAGCATGAGTTTAAGCCACCAGGTCTGGGACTCAAATTGTGGTCGACTACATGGGAGTCCAATGACATAGCTATTATGTCATCTGCTGGTCCCTTGGAGTCTTGACAACAGCTTTCTTAAGTGTGGTAAATAAAAAGTTAAATAAGGTACTCAAATTTTTCTCCTCTTGACAAATTTATATTGCATTTTAAGAGATATTTGTTGTATACCTACTAAGTGGAAAACACTAAGTTCTCGAAAGACAGGAGAAAGAAAAATAAAGTAGTCCAACCTCCAAGAAGTAGCTATTATGTTTATAGTATTACCCAAATTTAGGGGAGAAATGTCATTTTTTATAGCATGTGCTCTGATTAACTTTTGCAAATTCTAAGTTATAGAAAAGTATGAGTATGTAACACTTACCATTGTGGTAACTTTAGGAAATGTTCAGGGGCTTAAGAAGCTTCTCTCAAATTCAAATTCCCAATTTACTTACTGGATTTTTAAGTTCTCTAAAACATGACCCTATTTTATATTTTCCAGTCTGGTTTTCTACTGTATTTATATACATCTTCTCTTTCACTTAGGCTCATATCCTTTAATTAATTTACAGAAATTGTATTAAAAGTCTCATATCTTGCCTGACAAGTTATGGATACACAGCCTATAAATTACTACTACATTAATCCCTTTACTCATACTATTTTTCTCTTTCAGACTTTCTCCAACTTCCACATATCACATTCGATCTATCTTTACTGAATCGCTGTACTTCAGTAGTCTGCATCACATAGCTTAATATTGGAATTTCCATGTTCTCTTTTGCAAGTAGTAACTTTGAATTCCTCACTAGACTTTCAAATATTGAGTAACGAGATAATATCTAAAAATTATGTCTCTCTCTACTGTATCATAAAGCTTGTAGGGAATCATATTTATTTTCCCTTTTCCTAAAATACTCTGTTCCACTCACTGCTCTCAGAGTAGGGACTGGATTTCTTTATATGGCTAGAAAGTGCTCATTAACATGACATTTGAACAGTTCTAAATTTGATTTGTGATATTTCACACCTATATTCACAAAAAAGAGTGTCCTATAATTTGCCTTTTTTTTGATAATATTTTGTTAAGGCTTTGGTAACAATGTTATTCCAGTCTCATAGAAGAAATTTAAGTAATATTTTGCTTTGTGTTTGTTTGTTTAATTTGCCATATCATGGGTGTGCTCATTAGAGAGAGACAGAGTGAGAGAAAGGGAAGATGACCATGCCACAGTCACTTTCCTTTTTCCTTGTGGCATTTTGGGCACACATATACACCACTCCATAATTTTCCAAGCTGTTGGATCTGTGAATTGAACCAAACAGTTGGTCATGTGAGATCTAGTTGCCTTAACAGCCATGTCATCAGTTGGCCCAATTATCTTTTTTTAATCTCTGAGAATTTTGGGAAAATATGTTGATACTTAAACTTTAAGAGAAAACTTTTAATTAATGATTGAATTTTCTTTAAAGACATAGAATGATTAGATTATTCTTCTCATTATAGCGAGCCTGTCAAGTTGTATTTCTCCAAGAATTGTCCATTTGACAATTTTTCTAGTTTATTCATGTGGAAGTTATTCCTAATATTCTATTATCATTAAACCATTTGTTCATCTGTAGTATTGTCTCATTTCACACACACACACACACACATATATCTATATCATGGGTGTTTTTTAAGCCTCAGATTCTTTCAAGCCACCAGGTCTGGGCTTGAACTACATAGTCTTCCATGGGAGATCCAGTCACCTTAATTACCATGCCAGCAGTTGGCTGCATATTTTTGCTAATTTTAAAGGACTCTTGTGAAAGGTTTGTTTTTAAGAAGAACACAGTTTTGGCTTTGTGGATTTTTTTTCTATTTTGAGCTTCTTTACTAATTCATTACTTTCTTCTCTCATATTTCTCATTTTTTTCTTTTATTCTCTGTAAGTTTAATATTCTATTTTTTTCCTCCTTTTAAATATATTTTC
>NW_006159564.1:3704572-3708680 GCF_000334495.1 Tupaia belangeri chinensis
AATTGAATGGAAGCTATGACAATTTTTCAGATATCCTTTGTCCCTGACACATGTGTTGTTTCCCTAATCCCTACCAATATGCCCCACCAGAGTGGTACTTTTGTTGCAATTGGTGAATCTATATTGACAAACAACCGTAACCCAAACCGCACAGTTTACACCTAGATTAGCATTGATGTTGTATGTCCTATGGTTTTTTTTTTTTTTTTTTTTTTTGAGAGGTTTTCGCTATAGGGAGTGTGCGCTCGCCAGACAGACAGAGAGAGACATAGAGACAGAAAGCGAGAAATCACCCCCCAGGGGGGATGGTCACGCTGCAATCCCCTCTCCTCCATTCTCCTCTTGGGATCTTGGGCACGCACGCACACGCGCCCGGCGCGAGATTTAAGCCACCGGGTCCGAGACGCGAACTGCGGTCGACTACGTGGGAGTCCAACGACATAGCCATTACGCTAACTGCTGGTTCCCTGGGTTTTCACAAATGTATGACATATATTCACTGTTACAGTGCCATGTAGAAAGAATAGTTTCATTGTTCTAAAGATTCTCTCTGCCCCACCTATTCATCCTCCCATTCTTCTAACTCCTAGAGATGATTGATTCTTTTACTAGCTCCATAGTTTTTTAATTTCCAGAAAGTCATAGGGTGGAGAACTGCAGTTCATAACCTTTTGTGACTGTCCTTTCACACAGCTATTTGAATTTAATATTTCTCCATATTTTTTCTTTGCTTGATATGCATTTGTTTTTTTATTTCTTTTTTCTCACTAAACTTTCTTTTAATGGTCTCAAAATTCTGTGACTGACTTTTTTTTTGTCAAATTGTTTTCATTTAAAAGTACTGATTTTAAAAACTAATAACTTAAAACTGCCACAAACAAAAAACCAAAATGGTCCACAAAACATTTTCCTTTCCTTCTGAAGGTTTTACGATGCATTGTTATCATTAACCAGTCTTTTACTTTTAAACATAGAGTGCCAATTGAGACAAAAAGTTCTGAGACTGTTCTTCCACTATTGATTAAGAATGGGGTTAAAGGAATTAGGGCTATTCATTTAGCCCTCTGAGCTTTCCAGGGGTTCTTGGTGACCTTACCAGTTCCAGTAGCCTTTTAATCCACAGTTTTGATGTCAGCCATGACATCTGTCTATCTCATACAGCAAACAGGTAAACAACCCAGAGAAGGATAGTCAGATGGGCTTGCCAGGAACCATTGTAACAATGGCAGCATCATGGTACTCAAGAATTTAGAGTCATCTTCCTGCTTTTTGCCAGAACAGTGATCATTCTTTTCCTACAGCTCAGCAAACTTGCAAGCAATCTGAGCTGTGTGACAATCCAGTACAGGGGCATAGCCGGTACCGATTTGGCCTGGTTAGTTCAGGATAATCACCGGATCAGTGAAGCCAGCTGCTCCCATTGGTGGGTCATTTTTGCTGTCACCAGCAACATTGCCACACTGAACATCTTTGACAGACATGTTCTTGATATTGAAGCCCATATTTTCCCTAAGAAGAGCTCCATTCAAAATTTCATGGTGCATTTTAAAAGACTTCAGGTGTCACATTGACTGGAGCAAAAGACTATCATATCCGGTTTGAGAACACCAGTTTCCACTCATCCCACAGGGACAGTGCCAATACCACCGATTTTATATGCATCTTGGAGGGGTAGATGCAAGGGCTTGTTAGTTGTATGCAATCCAGAGGATTAATGGTAGGATGCAATCTGAAACAGAGTTCCATTGGCATTGCCATCTTTACAGTGACTTTCCATTTCTTGAACCATGGCATGTTGGCACTTGGCTCAGCATGTTGTCACTATTCCAACCAGAAGCAGGCACGATGATAGCGTGTTGGAATTGTAACCAATTTTTCTTAATGTAGGTGCTGATTTACTTAAGAATCTCCTCACATATCTTTAGACTGTTGCATGGCTCAGCAGAATCCATTTTGTTAACACTAAGGATTAGTTGTTTCACACCCAGTGAGTAAGCCAGAAAGGCATGCTCATGGATCTTCTCCTTCTTGGAGACAGCAGATTCAAATTTACCAACACCAGCAACAGTAATCAGCACAACATGGTCAGCTTGAGATGTGCTTATAATCATGTTTTTGATAAAGTCTCTGTGTCTTGGGGCATCAATGACAGTCACACAATATTTGCTGTTCTCAAATTTCCACAGGGAGATATTAATGGTGACAACATGCTCACATTCAGCTTTTAGTTTATCCAAGACCCAGGCATACTTCAAGGAGTCCTTTTCTATCTCAGAGTCTCTTTCTCATTTTTTTTTTTTGATGATTCTTTTGTCAATTCCACCGCATTTGTAGATCAGATGACCAGTAGTGATGGACTTGCCTGAATCTACGTGTCCAATGACAGCGATGTTTATATGGTCTTCTCCTTTCCCATTTTGGTTTTGATTTAGTGGTGGTTTTCACAAAACTTGTATTCTGATGGCAAACCTTTTATGAAAAAGTGATACCCATTTGTTTTTAATGCTGGATAATATCACATTATCTAGATGAGTCACAATTTACTTATCTGTTCATCTACTAACAGACATATCCATTCCTTCACAGTTTTGGCAACTATTAATAAAGTTGTTTTAAACATTTGTGTGTAGACATGCATTTTGTACTCCTTTAGATAAATTCTCAGAAGCACAATGCTGGATCATATAGTAACTGCAACTTTAGCTTTGTAAGAAACTGACAGTCTTCAAAAGTAGTTGTATCATTCTGCATTCCCACCAGCAATTGTGTAGATTTTCTGTTGCTTCACATACTTGCTAGCAGTTGATATCGTCAGTGTTCTGTATTTTGGCCACTCTAATACTTGTATAATATTATCATATTGTTTTCCTTTGCATTTTTCTAATGATATATGATGTGGAACATCTTTTCATATGCTTATTTATGAATACGTATATATTGGTTGTTGAGGTGTATATTTAGTTCTTTCAACCAGTTTTTAATCAGGTTATTTGTTTTCTTACTATTTAATTTGAACAGCTCTCTGTATATTTTAGATAGTGTGCCTTTACCAGATATTTTTTGGATTTTTTTTTTTTTTTTGCTAAATCTGTGATTGCTTTCTCATTCTCTTGCTTTCTCATTCTCTTGACATTGTCTTTCTCAAAGCAGATATTTTACATTTAATTAAGTTCTAATTAACTTGTTTTGTGCCTTTGGTGTTGTATTTAAAATGTCATTGTCACGTACAAGGTTACTCTTTTACATATAAGTCTATGATCCATTTTGTTTTAATTTTTGTGAAGGGCCTAATGCCTCTGTCCAGGTTTATTTATTTATTTTTATTTGCATGTGGATGTCCAATTGTTCCAGAGCCATTTGTTTAAAAGATTATTCCTGTCTACCCTATTTTCTCGTATTACATTTTTCCTTAAAACTGGTCTTTGTGGGGCTGGCAGGTGGTGTGGTGGTTAGAGTGCTTGAGTCCCACATAGCTGGCTATGGTTGGAGACTCAGTCCTGGTGGCTTGATTTCTCACTTTCTCTTTCTCTCTGGTTAAATTTCAATAAATAAATAAATAAACAGTAGCACATAAAATTAAATAAATACTTTTAAAAAATAGCATTTGCAACATATCACAAATTTTGTTATGTTGCATTTTCTTAGCAATTCAGTTAAAATATTTTCTTTTTTTTTTTTAGAAATTTTTGCTGTAAGGCACATGTGCTTGCCAGAGACAGAGAGATAGAAAGCGAGAAATCACCCCTGGGGTGGGGGTTGGCCACACCATAATCTCTTCTCCACCAGTCTCCCCTCGAGATTTCAGGCATGCATGCACACAAACCCAGCATGAGTTTAAGTTGCTGAGTCCGGGACTCAAACCATAGTCGACTAGTGGGAGTCCAGCGATGTTACCTTTACATCATCTGCTGTTCCCCAGTTCAAGTATTTTCTAATTCGTACTTCTTTCCTTTGTTCTATCACATCCCTTATTTCTAATTTATTTAGAAATATCTTGATTAATTTATCTAATTTAACTATCCAGATGTGCTCTAGATAGCTATTGTTGTTGACTTTTAGATTTGTCCAATGATGGTCAGAGAACATACCTTTATTATTATTATTATTA
>NW_006159564.1:3708931-3743060 GCF_000334495.1 Tupaia belangeri chinensis
CCCCAAGAGGGCCTGTGCACTTGCCAGAGAGAGACAGTCAAAGAAAAAGTGGAAGTCAGAAATCACCCCCAGGGCAATAGCCAGGCCACAATCCTCCTTCTCCATCTTCTTTTAGGAAATTTGAGTATATATTCACATGCACTGTGCCTGGTGTGTTTCAAGTTTCTGGTCCAGAATTCAAACCATAGAGTCAGTCGTCACGTGGAATCCCACGACTTAACCACTGCACTACCTGCTGATTCTATACTTTGTTTTAATCCTTTGAAATTGAGAACTATTTTATCATTTTGGCAAATATTTTAGATGATTTCACAAGAGTGTTCTTTGTTTTGTTTTCTTTTTTTTTCCTCTGCCATTGCTGAATACTGTTCTATAATAAAATACTGTTCAATTAATAAAATCTTACTAGTTATTGATAATGCTTACTGATTTTTCAACTTGTTCTAATTTATTGAGAAAGGTATGTTAATTTTTTACATTGAAATTATTTTCTCATAGCCTTTTAGTTCTGTATTTTTTTATATATATTTGAGGTTCTGATTAATAGCTCACCAATTTAGGAAGGTAATATTTTCTGCAGAATTGACATTTCATTTTAGTTTTTGTTGGTAAGAAGTTGTTACTTTGTGTGACCTTGGTGAATTGACCTTTTTTGTAATCTTTTAAAAATATTATTTTTTTTTTTTTTTTTTTACTTGACCAGAGAACAGAGAAAGACAGGGAAAGCCAGAAAGCAAGCTGTGCTAGGTCCAGGACTCAAACTGCACTTTAACTATTTACTACCATGCCACATACTGGTGCTTCTTTTGGTAATCTTTAGAATCTTTTTGTTTTTTAAATTTGCTACTGTCTCTCTACTAATGCATGTCTCATGAAAAAAATGTAATTTTTGTTATTTAAAATATTCTACACATAAAAGTTTTATGTTTTAATTAAGAGTACTCAGTGTATTTACACTTAATTTAGTTATTGACTTTTTTTACTATTATTGCCTTTTTCTATGATTTGTACAGAATCAATCATGTGTGTTTATTATTCTGTTTCTATATTCTATATCTATTAGCTTCCATCGTCATGACTTTTCATTATTCATCTTTCTTACTTTTCTTTTTTGTGATTACACTAGTGATGGCAATGTAATGAACTAAATACCATGATAAAATAGTACTTTATTATTTCCTAGACAATGCTAGGGCTTTAGAATATTTTAACTCCATTTGAACATTCTTTTAAAAAATGTATTATTATTGAGGTCCTGCAGATAGCGTAGTGGTTACATTGCTGGACTCTTACATGGTGGAACACAGTTTGAGTCCCGGAACTGATGTCCTGAAGATTATACCAGGCATATGTGCATGCATGCCCAAGGTCCTGGGAAGAGAACGGAGGAGAAGAGATTGTGGCACGGCCATCCTCCCTGTGAGGGGGGGTGATTTCTCACTTTCCCTCTCACTATCTCTGTCTCTCTCTCTGGTGAGTACAAGTAACCTATGGAAAATACCTCTAACAATAACAAAAATTATAATTATTGTCATACATCTTGATTGTACAGTATTTTAATTTCATAAATTACAATCTCATATAATTATAAATCATTACTGCTTCATAGTCCATTTTAATTTATGCTTATCCCATTTACTATTTTTCTTCTTTAATGTCATACCTCTAGTTTCTTGATTATAAGCTAAAACTAATTATTTATTAAAGTGAACATATTATTCTGTAACAGCGATATAAAAATCTCTGCTTTTCTTCCTTTTTTCTCACTGGCATCACATCTAAGACTCTTTTTGAATGGATATTATTGAAGTTTTCTATACCTCTAAAGGCTAACATGAGTGGTTTATGAATTTTTTGAATATTAATTAATATTGTGAATTTATGAATTCACTAAAGAGTAACCTCTGCTGTAGGAATATCTACATGGCAAAATATCTTTCAGATAGCACCTAATTCACTTCATAGGCATGGAAAGTATCTCTTAGAGCATGAGAGTACATAACACACATGATTGACAATTCCCACTGGCTTTTATCCACAGTTGAAATTAATTCTAAAATTATGTAATATAAAACCCTAAAGACTATGCATTAGTTAGTATTTATTTAGTATTTTCCATATTTCAGGAGCTTAAAAGTCAGTATGTAATTTAAAGCCTGCAAAAAGTCTTATTTTAGTATTATTTTTCCTCTTTTCATAGATAATGTGAGACTCAGGTTTTGTATCACATGTCTTTTGCCCGAAGAACTTCCTTTAACATTTCTTGTAGTTAAAGTCTGCTGATATTGAATTTTCTCAGTTGTTTACTTGGCAAGTTGCTATTTCTCTTGCAAAAAAATTTTTCACTTGTTACCGATTTCTTGTGTTGAAGTTTTTACTTCAGAACTTTCAAGATGTGACTCAATTGTATTTTGGCTTGCATAAAAATTAAACTTGATGTGGGCTTTGCTGTAGCTATAGTTACGCTTAGTGTATTATCTACTTCAGATTCCTTTAGAATTACTTCATGCAAAATGTGCAAGTTAGATTTTTCTCAAAGCTCTGATTTTCTTATCAGCTTTAGGCTTTCCCTGTGTGCTTCTACACCAGACTACATCTCTCTCCATGTTCTCACTCCAGAGACACACAGCAGCTACTTGTTGGTCAGTGCTGAGACACTTGGGTGGGCAAGAAGAGCATTCTCCCATGTCTTCATTTATCTTGAGTTTTAGACTTATCTTTGAGTTCCTGGGTCTTAAGAGATGTGGTTTCCCTCCACACTGTCTTGCTAGTTAGATAGATGTAGGATTCTTTTAATGGCTGAGATTGGAGAATCTCTAACATTCTTCCCAACACTAAAAAGAAGTTTTGATTGCCCCCCCACATTCCTTCTTGCAGCCCCAACTGCATATGCTGTTTCTCCACATACCCCCACCACCTGTGGCTCAATATACGTACATACTGTTTTTTCCCTGTAGGAGGAAAGGTTACAGGTAGAACTTTGTTCTTTCCTTCAGTGGCAGCAGCTTTTCTTCTTTAGGCCTGCACAATAAAAAGGGCTTTTTTCCAATGTCTCACTCATCCAGAAAATCTTTCTGGATGTGTCCTCATTGAGAAGTTTGTGGAATAAAGTCTCAGACTGAGTATAAAATCCACGGTGTCTATGTCTCTTGGGAGTTCTATACCCCCAGGTGCATCCATATTTGGTCTTTAGCAGTTTGTTCAAAATTTCAGCTGAAATCTTCTTGCTGACTTATATAACAATCCTGTTTTCCTGCTATTTCCTGCTATTTTCTGCTTTAGAGAAGCTGGCACTTGCATTTACTTGAAGACGCCTGTCCTTCATCGGGGTTAGTCTCTTTCCTGTGTGACCTCAGCTCACTGATCAGCTCCAAGCTACTTACGGCCTTGTGGATTGTTTGGGTTTTTCTTGCTGCTTGGGCGGCAGCAATCTCTTTCTACCTTTCTGTATCCTAATTGGAAGCTCAATCTTTCTGAAAAAGAGTTAGTTATTTGTTTCTTTTGCCCCTGCCCCCACCAGGTGAAAAGCATTAAAAGTAGTGCCTACTTCATACCATAAGAGAGTTGCTCACACTCTTCGGCTTCTGAGAAAATAAAATAATTCTTAACAAAAAGAAGAGAAGTGGGGCCGGCAAGTGGTGTGGAGATTGAGGGCGCTGGACTCCCACATGGCTGACGGTAGTTCAAGGTCTGGACTTGGCGCCTTGCTTTCTCTCATGCACTCTCTTTCTGTACCTCTCTGATCAAATTAAAACAAACAAATAAATAAACAAGAAGATTAAGTTAATTAAAATAATTCTTTAAAAAAGAAAATTCCGCACATCAATTTAAACATTTTTGCATCAAAATAAACTCACAGTTTAATTCTGTTGTTCCACAAACCTTTTTCGAAGTCATTTTTGATGTGTATGTATGTGGGGGTGCGTGTGTCTATGTTCAAATGAGAAAAGGATTGGTAGGTTTTTTGTTTTTAAGAGAGGTTTTTGCTATAGGGCACGTGCCTCTCGCCAGAGAGGCAGAGAGAGAGAAGTCACCCCCCAGGGGGGATAGCCATACCGCAATCTCTTCTCCATTCTCCTCTCGGCATCTTGGGCATGCACACACACACACGTGCCTGGCGTGAGTTTAAGCCACCGGGTCCAGGATTTGAACTGCAGTCGACTGCATGGGAATCTAGCGACATAGCCATTATGCCAACTGCTGGTCCCAAGACTAGGTCTTCTTTAAAAGGTCAGAACAAAATGTTTCTCTGATGAAAATGAATATTGCCCTACTGGTACACAAATACTGCCAATGCTTAATAGACTGGAGTCTTCATGGGAGGCTTGATTTTGGTTCCCAGACTAACCTGAGCACCCCGAGTGTGGCTGTCTGTGCCTGTATCGTAGCTAATTGGGAAAGTGGGGCAGAATTGCTGCATGATGAGATCCTTCCCAAACACCTATCTCTCAATCCTTCCCTTTTCCTCTTTTCTCTACTTCCTCACCATCTCTTTCTCACAAGAGAAAAAATATAGATGTCTATTGAAGGTCCTGTTGTAAATATGATGTCTCTGGCATATCATTATTAAGTTGTAGGCTTTGAGTTTCCTTTTATTTATTTATTTTCTACTACTAGAATGACAGATTAAATGGATGCTCTTATGTGTACTGAAACATCAGAAATTATAAAAAATGGATATATTAACATAATCTCACAGCAGGAACACTAATTTTACTACCTGTTCATTTAAAATTTTGGAAATTTTATTTATCTTTGGAGCATTTCAAAATGTGAGCACAGTGCTTTCTTTGACAATCAACCAATTAATTTCAGTACATCAGAATCTTAATTCTAATGTATCGCATCATTTCCATTAAATTTCATTTCATCACTCTTGCCATTATCACATTTAACTTAATCAGTGTGAAAACTACTTGAAAGTACAGTTTATATAAAAGAGACGAATGCACTCTTGACTTCCAATGAATATAGTTAAAGTCTAATGCACTCAGAAACATAGTTTTTCAGAGCTGTTATGCGTAATAGACAGAGCATGTTCTATATTTATCCAGTTGGGTCAAAAGTTAGAAGCAGACTGACATTGAAAAATATAAATAATAGCTGCTCATTATGAAGTGTTATGGCTTCACATTATATTTTTGTATAAGCTTTGTCAGGAATTGGATGCAGAAATAGGATACTGTAAAATCAGTTAACCATGTGGCCTTTATTTTTCAGAGCTATATGTTGTTCATTAATTTAATAAAAACGATTGAGAGACTATTATATGACAGGTGTTGTTCAAGGAAATATGGATACAATAGTAGCTGAAAGAGGAAACAAGTTTTGCTTTTGATATAGTGCTCCATTTTTAAACCAAAATCAAAAACACTAGCTGCACCTTTTCAAAATAAGTTCTTTTTAAAAAATTATGTATTTATTATTATTTTTAATTTGACCAGAGAGAAAGAGAGAGAGAGAAGGAAAGTGAGAAAGCATGTTGCCACATCCGGGACTCAAGCCATGGTCGACCATGTGGGAGGCCAGCTCCTTAACCACTGTGTCACCTACTAGGCCCCACTAATTGCACTTTTACATTAACTTTTTTGATGAGATCTCAAATGGAGTAGATTATGTTTGCATGTCATTAAGAGGTTTTAACAGTTGACTATAGATGCAAATGCCATATCATTTCGCTCTCTCTGTACACAAACACGCATCATTGATTTTTTTTTAAACAATCAGATAACAACTAAAGGTATATATTGTCTATTATTTTTCTTTAAGATAGGCAATAAATTGGTGGGGAAAAGAATAGAAGATGAGATATTTGTTTCAAATTTAAGCAAAGTGTTATACAAACAACCATGTCTTGTTAGCCCCCTTTGACTATTTGATAATTGTGAGACTCTTCTCTGCACTCTTGTGTGCATGAAACAGCACCAGCTCACCGGCAATCTTAGCAACATGAGGAACAGGAAATCAGGATTAAGTTTGCACTTACATGGTGTTGTTTTTAAAATTTTCCTGTGTGGTATGCCAGAGTTAGATCTTACTGACCTTGCTAGAGCCAATTATTACATTTCTAGGAGATTGGAGACTCTGTTGCTTAACCATCAGTGGCTTAAAGTCTGACATGGTAGAGTATTTAAATGACAAAAATCGGCCAAGGTTCCTAATCAGGGTTCCCCACCTTCAAGACAGCCTATTGTTAAATATTTACCAACGTATCATGGGGGTTTACCCTGAAAAATGTAGTTCCATGAAGCCTCTGCCCACTTGGAGTGTTGCCCCATAAGGAGTGGGCAGATCGAGCTTGTACCCTGTTTTATCATGTAAGAATGCAACAAGAAGTTGATAGTCTACATCCCAGAAGATGGCTGTTCTGGGTCCATGACTGGATCAGGCCAGCACCCTGATTTTGGACTTCTAGCCTCTAGAACTATAAGAAATAATTCTATCCTTTGCAAGCCATCCAGATCACAGCATTTGCTATAGGAGCCTGAACTGGTCTTGTAGGTACCCTGTGCCTGAACTGCACACATACCAAGTTGCCAACTCCCAGAAGAGAAGCCAGCATGGCATATACCACATTGTTTGAACCAACACTCAAGGCAAAATATACTACTCTGATCATTTAGATAATGGTGGGAACATTCCCCAAATCCCAGGTCCTTGGAACCAGTTATGGGCCAACTTGAAAGGAGGCTTTATAAGGATAGCAGTTCAGCCCCACGAAGTTAAACCTTTTCTGCACAGTTAATTTTGTTTCTAATAATCTAATTATAAAATTTTGTGTGCTTGTGTTCTAATAATGAAGTTTCTAATTACCTTTGTGGCATTAATAATAATAATAATAGCAGTTTGAGTTGTCAACCAGATAATATTAATTAGGTTATCTTGATTTCTACTCTTACCTTGTTTCTGACAACTGGTTATCCCTGCTTCCTCTGTGCTTGTTCCATTACTTATTTTATGTGTTTATTTATTCAATAAATGTTCATAGCTCTAATAACCAGCATTATCATACAAAGTATATAGTATGAAATTTTTCCTGTAAAAGAAGTTACATTTGTGTTTGGCAGTATGTATATATCGGAACATAGAGATATGAAAATAGAGAATAATAGAGTAGGATTTGAACTAATTTATTGTTGTTTTTAAGGGAGACCTTTATGTTACAGGGACATTTGAACAGAGAAGAGAAGGAAGTAAGAAAGTAAATTATAAACAGACCTGGGGGAGTTTCTATCCAAACAGAATTTCATATCCCAGAGACAGGAACTGATAGAAGGGCAAGGAGGCCAATGTGGCTGATATAAAGTAAACAAGGTAGAGAATTAGCTGAAACATGAGATCAGATAAGTAGGAAAAGAGTGGAGGACAGATACCTTACTAACTTGTAGTTCGTGTTAACCATTTAGTATTTTTCTCTAAATAAGAAGGAATTCTGCAGGGCTTTTGAATACAGGAGTCGCTTGCATTTAATAAGTCAGAACAAACAATGGACTCAAAGGGCAAAAATAGGAACGAAATATTAGAGGACTGTTGGGATAATTACGAATAAACAGATGATGGTGAAGGTCAGGAACGTAGTAATGAGTGGAAGCAGTAAGAAAATTGGAGCTGGAGAGAGTTCGAAGGTAGTGCCAGTAAGGAAAAGGATGTATTATAACCCGTCAGACCATTTTGGATGTCATTTTTAATATACTGCAATTTTTCTGGCCTAAGTAACTGGAAGACAGACGTTGATTATATTTGCACAGTTAAGTTTAGAATATATATGTGATAGCTTAGTGGAGACGTCAAGTAGGCAGTTAGATATAGCAGTCTAAACACTGGGGGTAGAGGGCTGGAGAACAAAACATGGGAATCATCAAATTGAAGGTGAAATTTAAAGCTGTGAGAACAAAAGACATCACAAAATATAGGTGCAAAAGAAAAAAGATGACCAGGACAATGCCATGGAGTATTCTAATTGGTACAAATGTGAAAAAAGTGTAGAAAAGAGAGGAAATACTTGCAGAGAAGACTGGCAGAAGTGGTCAGTGAAGTGGGAGAACTAAGAAAAAGTGGTGTGCAGGATCAATATGAAGGAAGAATTTCAATAAAGAGGAACCAATCAACATGTCAAGTGTTGCCATTTGTTTGCCTTCATTGATGTTTTAGAGTTGACCACTACCTTTGTTAAGGTGGATGTCCCATGATATTGGCAAAAGCAGATCGATGGATTGGTATGATATAAATTAGCATGAGTTCAAAAGAGAATGTGAGAAATGAAAATGTAGATTGTGTAAGTACAGAGTAGCTGGAGAAGGATTTGCAGTCTAAATTTATTTTAATAAGCACTAAATAGCATTATGATTATGAAGTGGTTCAAAAGAAGGAAAGCCCCAATAATGCAGAAAGTAAGAAAGGTAATATTGTGAGAAAGTGAGATATGATGGGATCCAATGCAAAATTGGAGGAATTTGCCTTGGGTAGGAGTATTGACACAGATTAATGGAAAGAGATAAGGCAGAGTAAGAATAGATGGGTTGGTTGATATGACCTTGAGTGGTTGTGAAAGCCTATATTTTTTTTTAGTGAAATTTGTAGAAAGTAAACACCTGAAAATAAAGAGAGTGGAAGGGAAAAAAAAACTGTCGAGTGCACGCGCCCTATAGCAAAAACCTCTAAAAAAAAAAAATATATATATATATATATAATGGTTGAAACATTGTACAAAAAGTGCTCCACTTTTGTATTCCTTTCATGCACAGTTATTATGTGGGAGTAACTTAGGTGAAGGGGGACTTTGTCAAGAGCATGGCAGAAAGTCTGTAGGTCACTTTCACTTCAGCAGGTTCTCTTAAAGCGTGATCTGAGCTGTGCACATCCATGTCTGCCATGGTCAACCAGTTTTGTGCTTTACTCCAGTCATTCTAAGCTGCTCTGATGCATGGGAGATGTTATATTTAGTAGCTTTGAGGATTTCTAGGATAGTAATATGAAGGGAAAATATGTAAATTGAAGCACACACCATGCAATTATAATGAGGAAACATAGGATCCAAGCTGGTAATGGAAATAAATACCCAAAGGGACTGTAGTTCTACTCATGCAAATGAGAAGTTAAAGTCTCTTTATGCTGAGAATGTATCATTAATTCATTCATTTTCTTTTCAAGCTTATGAGTATAAATGAACTTCATCAGGTTACATACATACATACATACACACACACACAGAGAAATGATTTAAAAATTTTTTAATCTAAGTATTTACATATGACTAAGATGTGAGAGGAGAGATATAGAATTGTTATTCCCTAGATAAATTTCAATTCCTATGTATTTCTTAAACTTTTAACCATACTGAGTTTGGTTTCAATTTTATATATTCATTGCAGCATTGGTCTCAAGTTCCACAGAACTATATCATTAGATGATCAGATGAAGAGACTAAATCACATGCATTGTACTTCTGATATTAAGATACAGCTCTGCAAAGTAGCGCCCTACTCTGAGAATTTGAGGCGTACTTTGGACTCTAAAAAATTTACATTTCATTCACTGACTGTAGGATTAAATTCTAGAATAAACTCAGACTCTAGGCCCTACACCTGGATTCATTCTAGTTTGTCTCTAGTTGCCTCTTTGGGTACACTGTTCCTTGAATAAATATTGTACAACTAACAGGTCCCCATATACCTATTACTTCATCTACCAGATGCCAAGTTCTAACTTGAATTTTCTGGAATTTGTTCCCATTTAACTTAGGTCCTTCCCATCACTTCTTTTTCAACCTCAGTACGTAGTTTTAGTTTCAAACCTAGACTTTCTTCAATATATTGGTCCTACTCAAATTAACAAAGCTGTGCTTGGCTATGTCAAAGATACTGACATGTACATAATTAATCACAAGCTCTACTACTATCCTGTCAGGAAATAGTCTGCTCTGAGAGCTTTAAGGAATAGTCATGGGAGCAGCAGATGGTGCAATGGTTACGTCACTGAATTCCCATGTAGTCAACCATGGTTCGAGTCCTGAACCCAACAGCTTAAAACTCATGCTGGGCACATGTGCATGCATGCCCAAAATTCAAAGAGAAGAATGGAGAAGAAGAGATTGTGTCATGGTTATCCGCCACCAGAGTGGGTGAGTACTTGCTTTCTTTCTCTCTGTCTTGTCAGCAAGTGCATATGACTTATAACAAAAAAACTCTCTCAAAAAAATAAAAAATAAAAAAATGGAGAGAGAGAGAGATAAAATAGTCCTACTCAGTTCTTACAACATTATTATTCCAATTTTACAGATGAGGAAAACAAAGCCCAGGTAGTGTACCTTACTTAGGCTTATACTCTAAGTTGTACAGTCATAGAGAAGCCAGGCAGACTTCAAAATCTCTCTTTTAATGATTATTTTAACACTCTTAGTGTTGAACACTATAAATTGATAACTGTCTGATGCTCATATTTTCAATACATACACAGATCATCTCCTTTTGAAGTCGTCCATATTAATAGATAAAGAAGCTGCTCTGTCTACTTACAGAAAAAAAATAACCCACTGTCTATACAGGGTCATCATTAGGTAGTTGTTGATTTCTTTCAGACGCTGAACACATGGCTTGGTGCTTACATTTATTGATGCCTCAGGGTGGCTCTTTGGTTATAGCTATAATCATAACCATCAAACAGAAGTGTATGTAATTTTTTTCCTTATAGTTTCAGGTCCTATTTTCATTAGAATCATTGCCATAGGGCTTGAGTCTTTTTGGATCATAAAGCTGGTCTCTTAAATCAGGAACAGAAAGAACTCTTCTATGGTATGATATATGCTTCCAGATATGTATGTCAAAATAAGTAATATACTTGTTAAAAGAAGATTTTACCTATTTTTCACTTTCCTAGTCCACCCAAGAGTTATATTTTCCAAAACTATATTGGAAAATTAATTACTTAAAATTGTGATGGCTGAAAAACAAATCGAAACTTTAGTAAAGTCAATGGTAGTTTCTCACTGCAGAAATAAAGCAATTACCTGTCTGAGATATTGCCCTGCTCTTTAACACATTTATATCCATCAGCTGTAGCAGCTGTTTCTGAATGTCTTGAGGAAATAGGTTATAGCATTTAAGTTGAGGGTTTCATTTTAAGTGATGGACTTTATTTGATAAAATTAGACATAGCCATTTTCTTGCGTTGTCTCAGAATTTGCAGCAACCAAGAATGTTTGTTTTGCTGTAAACGAAAGATGTTTTTCTACTGTCTGGATTATAATATGGTATATAAAAGCATTAGTTCACTGAGAAATTGTCACAGACTGAAGTTGTCACATTATTTTTTCTTTTGAATGATCTGGATTATAATATGGTATATAAAAGCATTAGTTCACTGAGAAATTGTCACAGACTGAAGTTGTCACATTATTTTTTCTTTTTCATGATAATCTAAATAAATAAAATAATATGGAATGTATCTGGAATAGATGAATTATTTTTTAGGAAAGACATAATAAATACTTGTGTTAACATTTAGAAAATATGTTTTTAGTCAACATATGTATATCATTTTAAAAGAATTGTCAAATTTGGTACAAATAGTTCAAGTATGAAAAAATATTTTAAATATTTTATAATTGTACTCTGTATTTCTTACTGTGCAATTCACTTTGAATTGAGAAATCAAGTGAAAAGAAAAACAAATTATTTAGAAAATACAGCAGGGCTCAAAATTAACCATAATATTGGGAAGATGGTTTTACCTCCTATATGCAACAATTATCTAATAAGTTCTATTTTTGCAGTCTTTCATATGTCTTTCTTCCTTCACATTGTTGGTAATGTCATCTTTATCAAGCATATGTAGTTTATAATTATAAGCTTATAATTATATTTATGGCTATCCAATGCTTGCTATTTTCAGACAGATGAGTATTTTTAAAACATTGGTCACATTCGATTGTCTCTGTTTAAAATTCCTTATCCCTTAGTTCTGTCTCATTTGACCTACCTGCTTCCTGCAACACTATTTAGCAAAAAGCCAGCTTCTCTGTGGATAACCACAGACATTATGATTAGTGCTGTGGCTAATGCTTATGCTGTTCCTCAGTTAAGCCAAATGTTCCTTTTCCTTTATGTACAAAACTGTACCCATTTCCTCCATAAGTCTCACCCAACTGAGAATTAAGTTAGGAATTTCTGTTATGAATTTTCTTTTCTGAACTCCTGAACCCATTGGTATTGTGTAATCTCAAGCTGGACTCTGTATCTATCATTTTCTACTTCTTACATGTGCCATATTATTTCTCCAAGTAGGTTATTAGTCTAAGAATATTACTAACATTATAGCTTCTCTGAGGCTTGTTAAACACTAAAAATAATTAGATAAACAGTTTTAAACATTCTAATAATATATAAACACACACACACAGTAAAAACATTTCTGTTAAAATGTAGTAGTGTAGAGTCACACATGGTAAGTACTTAAAAAGTTTATCAAGATGTCCACAATTTTTTAAAGACCATCTCATAGATAAAGTGACTACATTCTTATTCTTGCATTTATTTTAAGAAAAAACTAGCAAGATGACATCCTAGATTAGTCTTTGAAAATTGATAACTGAGTTTAAATATAACATATCCAAAATCTCATAAGTTGAGTACTATTTTTAATAATTAATTTTAATTTAGCTTTTAAAATGTCAAACTATTACACTAACTTTTACTGCTCAATTTTTTGTTTTATATGTGATTTTGAGAACCTGATAATCATTTGTAAGTCTGTCCACTACTTTCTTGAAATAAATGTAATAAACACACAATAGAATTTTGTGTCATTTATTCTGTTTTAACTTCACACAAAATATAAAGTCATATAGCATAATTCAAGTTTTTCTTATGAAAATATTGGCTTTCTTTATAAAAATATGGCACATATACTAAAATTGTAATGACACAGAGAAGATTAGCATGGCCCGTGTGCAAGGATGACACGCAAATTCACGAAGCATTCCATATTTTTGATTTATTGCTGAGTGAAGCAAGCCAGGTTATTGAGAGACATTGTACGTCCCCACTTAATATGTACCGAGTGTCCACACTCTATGACTGAAACTGATTGACTAAAGGATATAGAATCACAGTAAATAGTTTTGAATACCAGATATAATGTGGGAAGAGGGTGGGTGAAAGATTAGAATCTAAGGAAGGACATTTAGAAGTAAAACAGAGGCAAAATATTAATGGGACAAATAAATAAGGCACTAATTGTTGAAGATAACTTTATAGTGTTGTCATTTGGACTAGGGAAAAATGTACACATGTTAGAATATTCACTTTGCAAGCTAAATAAGGTGATTGAATGTATAAAAGAACTTGAAATAAAAGAAATAAATAATTATATAAATGTGAATTAAGCACATAAAAGAGTACTGTTAAGTCTGCTTAAATATACTTAAATGTACTTAAATGAGTAACTTGCTGGTATTTAATTTGAATATGATATTGATATTTCAAATTTTGTTTTGACATAGCACAGTTATGTCATCTTTTTTTTTTTTTTTTGGAGAGGTTTTTGCTATAGGGCGCGTGCGCTCACCAGACAGACAGAGCAAGACATAGAGACAGAAAGCGAGAAATCACCCCCCCCCAGAGGGGATGGTCACGCCGCAGTCCCTTCTCCTCCATTCTCCTCTCGGGATCTTGGGCACACACGCACACGCGCCCGGCATGAGTTTTAAGCCACCGGGTCCAGGACGCGAACCGCGGTCGACTACGTGGGAGTCCAGCGACATAGCCTTTACGCTAACTGCTGGTTCCCAGTTATGTCATCTTTAACATTAATTTTGATGATAATAAAAGTTGGTAGCTTGACTCATAGAAGTTCACAGAGGTATGACATACAAGAATTTCTGGCCTAATAGCTAATGTTATCAAGCAAAGATCAACTTTTGTAAAGGAATTCATGATTTATTTTTCTAATTCCCTTTAGTCAGAAGCATGTTAGATTTTCTTTTTACTCAAACAAATGAGGTCAGTTTCTTCAATGTGGCATTATTAATATTTCCAATTTTAGCAGAAAATATTTGACTCTATACTTCAATTTTAAAATGTTACAGGAATTAAATTTCAAAAGATTTCGGTAGTATTTTCTGACATTTGTAGGTTTCTGCCCATTGTGATTCCTGATTTCAGACTAGAGAAATGCTGTCTTTCCAGTCCTAGAAGATTCAGATCATTATCCCTTATACATATCATTAGCTTTTTCACAACATCTCAGTCTTCTTGTGGTAGCAGCAAATGTCAGAGGGATAGCAATAAAAGCAAGATATTCATGCAATTCTTCACAGGACTACTATTGTTATTTCTTTATTCTTTCTTTTTGGTATGCTTTTTTAAAAAATCAAAATGCCAAGAAAGATGGCAAGATAAGATCACTGTTGATTTTAAATAGAGTATATACATGTCTATTAAATGTTTCCTACATTGGGCCAGTCTGGGGCATGATAGTTAAGGCATATCCCACATCATTGACCTTGCAGTTCAAGTTCAGGACATTGAGGATTGAGAAACACAGAGGGAGCGTGTATGTGTGTGTGTGTGTGCCTAAAATCCTGACAGAGGGGAAAAATGGAGATGAACATGACCATTCTTGGAGAGCACTGTCCCCCTTCTCTCTTTTTCTCTCTCTCTCTCTGTTTCTCTCTCTTTCTGAGTTGAACTCATGCACCCTCTGGCAAATTAAAAAAAAAAAAAGGCAAGGTATGCATGCAATTGTTCACAGGAATTATTTTTTGTATCATAAAATAGTTTATAATGAAGAGACAAACAGCATAAAAAAGATTAGCATTAGGAGTTATGATAGTAATATTGTGTAGTTCAATCCCACCTGGACCGTCTGCTTAGTTTGATTGAGCTCCAATATGTCCCTTGTTTGTTTTGGCGTGTCTCATTCCTGTGATCATACAAATCATAAATGTAGTGCAACCTTCTTCTCTTTACCTTATTTCTCCAGAATAGATTACTTATGAAACATGCTATCCTAAGTACACAAATTTAGTACAATAAATTTCTTTTTGAAAAGAATTATTTATTCCATTTTAATTATTACTATTATACTATTATTTTATTTGTCCAGAGAGAGAGAGAGAGAGAGAGAGAGAGAGAGAAAGAGATATAGGGAAAGTGAGAAAGCAAGGCACCAGATCTGGAACTTGAAGCATGGTCAGCCATGTGAGAGTCCAGCACCTTAATCACCATGCTATCTGCCGGCCCCCTAGCACAATTAATTTCTGAAAGTATATATATGTGTATAGTGTAACCTGAAGCATACAAAATGTATTTTTTTATTACCACTGTACCCAAATGTTCCTTTCAACATGTATTTACTGGGATTTCTATTATTCCCACAAAAAGCTTACCTCTAATTTTATGCATTTTTCTCTTCTAAGTATTTCTCCTCAGTATCCTTATAAATCCTGACTGGTTTACTCAAAGATTTTTCTGAAGCATCAATAAAGATGACAGCTGAATCTTGTTTTGAAAGATGTACTTGATTTCTATGGCAAATTTATCTGGCATTTATAGCCAAACCATGAATGTGCTGACACGTTATTCTAAAAGTGGACTTTCATATTCTTTCTGAAGTGTTAAACTCCATGCTGTGAGAGTTGAATATGGATTCAGATAACTTGCTTCTGTAGGTTCAGTCACATCCTGAGCTCTGAGATCAAGCTGGCATTTAATGGAACAGTGATACTAAAAGCATTTCCCAGGGACCTTGGGGTTCCCTGCAATCCTTTCTGGAACATCAAAACAATTTTCACAGTAACACTAAGATATTATTTGCCTCTTTAACTCTCCTTTTCTCATGAGTGAAGTCTAGAGTTTATCAGAGGCTACATGATTTTGATATCACAATTTAATGGAGCAACAGAAGCAGTATGAAAATTCAGCTATTTCCACTGAGAGGGACATGAAGAATTGTAAATTATAAACACTGCCACTCTTAATTCTAACTGTATAGTAGTTTCAAGAATTACGTATCTTCTCTATAAGACATCTTTTTTTGTTTTAATGCAATGGTTTTATTAGTGTTGGTTTAAATGAAACAGTAAATAACTTTTAAAAATTTATTTTATTTATTATCATTTTTAATTTGCTGTAGGGCACGTGAGCTCACTGGAGAGAGATGAGAAGGAGAGAGAGAACATGAGAAAGCAAGCCACAAAGTTCGGGACTCAAACTGTGGTCTGCTGTATGGGAGTTCAGTGCCTTAACACCACCTTCTGGCCCTGTAAATAAATATTTTTAAATTTCTGTTTTAAATTTCTAACATAGCAGTTATAAACAGAAGTAGCTTACATAAATCAAAGTGCCTTTTTTTTTTTCAATCCTCAATTTATTTCTTTATTTAATAAGAGAGTGAGCAAGAGAGGTATCCCCAACAGGATTCTTAATCAGCCCAGATCATGAGCAGGTATGCATGCATCCAGCAGGTATAAGGAAGTCCCAAGATGTGAACCTGGGACCCTACCATGTGGATTCAGTTGCAATACTGCTATGCCACTGTTTCAATACCTCTTAAGAGTATAAAAGGATCCTGAAGCCAAAGTTTGACAATCTGTATTGTAGAGGCTGCTTACCCTCTTCTTCAACATTGACATATAGTTTTGTACATACAAATGGAGAACAACCTGTAAAGTTAGCTCCGGTTAGTACCAAATCTCAGTATTTGTCCAGGTCCAATGTCCTCCTGGGTTTCTTTGTCATTTGATTTACATTTTTATCTTCTTGAATGATAGACCATGGCTCCATGTGTCTGTGGCTGAAAATTAGTTCATATGCCCTTTTCTGTATCATTGCTCATTGATCCTCACTCTCTAGTTTTCCTTTCTTGGTTCCAGCATTACCAAGGTTTCAGGAGGGAGGTACTCTTTTTTTTTGTTTGTTTGTTTGTTTTTGGAGAGATTTTTACTGTAGGGCGTGTGCGCTCGCCAGACAGACAGAGAGAGACATAGAGATAGAATGCGAGAAATCACCCCCCAGGGGGGATGGTCACGCCGCAATCAGGAGGGAGGTACTCTTATACCAAACCAAACCTGAGACACTTTTACCTGGGTTCAGTTAACATCGTACACTTCTATGCATTATTTGTGCATTATCAGTTTGCAATAATTGACATCGTCACTAATTGTGTATCCAACATTTTATCTGAGTCTTATAGAGTTGGTAATTCCTTTCCCAACAACAATATCTCTAACATGTTTATTATTATTATTCCTTTATATTTTATTTATTTATTGTATGAGACAAAGAAAAAAAGAAAGAGAGACAAAGAGACTCATACTTCTAACAGGGTCCTTATGCCACATTCTAACTCTAGTCTCAGCCAGTTCTGGTCACAGAAGTCACTTGTATCCAGTTTGTACAGGGAGGCCTCAGGATGCAAACCTGGGACCTTCTTACAGTGGTCTGGTTGTATTATAACTGCACTGCTATCTGCCTCTCCCCACTTCAATTTGATTATTTACATATTCTTATTTTTTTCCCCATGTTCAAGTTCTAATGTTACCTTAGGACTGAGGTTTTTCCTGCCTTCTCCATTAAATGAATTCTCTTGTCCTCATCCTTCAGTAATTCTGCTGATTGATGTCCTGCCCCTGATGTCTAGTCCTTGAAGCTAGTCTCACCACCTATAGTTAGAAGTTTCTGATATTTTCTATTTTAGCCATCTTATTTCTGCTTACTTCTGCTTATACTGAAATACCTAATCAAACTACTTGGATTTTATTGGTTACAGCTCAAAATTTTTTATTTTTACATTTTTTTGAGAGTTGTTTGCTGTAGTGCGCATGTGCTCACCAGAAAGACAGAGAGCCAGAGAGATAGTAAACAAGAAATCACCCCCCAGGGGGGATGGCCACGCCACAATCCCTTCTCCTCTCGGGATCTTGGGCATGCATGCACATGCGCCCGGCGTGAGTTTAAGCCACCAGGTCCGGGACTCGAACTGTGGTCAACTATGTGGGAGTCCAGTGCCATAGCCATTACGCTAACTGCTGGTCCCTCAAAATTTTTTTATTCAAATATTACATACATTAATTACACATAAATTATAATCATCAGGATGAAAAATTTTCATAAATTGAATGTACGTCTGAAAATTAAAATTCAGATTAAAAGCCAGAACACTGTGAGTATCTTGGAATCCAATTTTTTCCATTTTTGGTCACTATTTAAAAAAAAAAATGCTCCTGGCAATTTATATTCATGAGACCAAACAGTTTGAACTCTTTTCTGTATAACTTCTTTCATTAAATATTTATTATTTGTGAATTATACATTTCATTCCATTGTTTACCCTCAGTGCTGCATACTATTTCATTGTGAGGAAGTGCAGCAATTCACTTCTCTATCTTACTATTACTAGGTTACTGGGAAAGTTGTGACGTGTTTTTCTATGCAAAAATGTGTCATGACTTTCCTGATGACCGAATATTTAACTCTCAACCAAATGACTATGACTACATCCATCTATTTAGTATTTTTTTTTCATGAACACATACATGCATTTCTGTTTGTTATATGGTAAAGAGTAGAATTGCTGGGCCATAGGATATGCTTATATTCAGTTACAGTAGATAATTTCAATAGCATCTCACAGTGGCTGCACAAAACTGTATTCCTCTCAGTATGATCAGAGAGATCTGGCTGTGACCCATTCTTGTCAACACTTGCCATTTTCTGTCTTCTGTGCTTAGCATAGTGGTATTAATATGTCATGGTTCAATTGTTTTTTTTTGAGAAGTTTTTGCTATAGGGCGCGTGCAATCGCCAGACAGACAGAG
This sequence comes from Tupaia belangeri chinensis, assembly GCF_000334495.1. Classification (NCBI taxonomy): domain Eukaryota; kingdom Metazoa; phylum Chordata; class Mammalia; order Scandentia; family Tupaiidae; genus Tupaia; species Tupaia belangeri. The sequence continues at coordinate 3,727,746 of NW_006159564.1, forward strand.
AGAGATAGAGAGACAGAAAGCAAGAAATCACCCCCTAGGGGGGATGGCCAAGCTGCAATCCCTTCTCCTCCATTCTCCTCTCAGGATCTTGGGCACGCACGCACATGCACCCGGCATGAGTTTAAGCCACCGGATCCGGGACTCGAACCGCGGTCAACTATGTGGGAGTCCAGCGACATAGCCATTACGCTAACTGCTTGTCCCTCAATTTTTATTTTTGATGAGTATTTTTAAAATATTTTATTAGATACTCAGATACCTTATTTTGTCTTTGACCATATCTTTGGTTCATTTTCTTGTGGATTTTTATTTTTTGTCATTTTTCTATTGATTTATAATTTTCTACGTATTTGAACATAAGCCCTTTGTCAGATACATCGCAAATATTATGTTTCTCATATTCTCTCTTTGTTTGTTTTTTGCTTATTTAAAGAATTATTTTTACATAATTTTATTTATTCATTCATTTATTTTAACTAGAGGGAGACACGGAGAGAGAGAGTGTGAGAGCGGGAAGGTGAGAAAGGAAGCCACCAGGTCTGGAACTCAAACCCTGGTTGGCTATGTGGGAGTGTCCAGCACCTTGACCACCACACCAGCCACTGGTCCCTCTTTGTTTTAAAACTAACATTCTGCATCCTGTTTTAGAAATCTTTAAAAATATTTGCTTACTCAAAGATCTGCGACATGATTTTATATGCTTTTATTGTCTTTTTCTTCTCCATCTCCTCCTTTTCCTTCTGCTTTTTTCTTCTTCTCTCCCCCCCATCCACTTAGGTTTTTGCCATAGGGTGTGTGAACTCGCTGGAAATAAGAGAGACAGAGAGATACAGAGAGAGGGAAAGTTAGAGATACTCCCCAAGGGTTATGACCAAGCCACAATCCCTTCTCCATTCTCCTCTTGGGATTTTGGTCAGACATGCACACAAACCCAGCATGAGTTTTTCAAACCACTGGGTCTGGTACTCAAACTGTGGTTAGCCATGCGGGAATCCAGTTGCCTTAAGCACCACAACACCTGGTGGACCCATTCTTTTTTTTCTTTCAAAATTTGCTAGAGAGTGTGTGCATTCACCAGAGAGAGAGAGAGAGACAAAGGGACAGAAAAAGAAGGAGAGGGAGAAAAAACATTTCAATTAAATCACATCAAAATTCCTTTTCCTCCATTTCTCTATCCTTTTAGTATTTGCAGCATGCATACACACACACCTAGTGTATTTCTCAAGCCACCATATCTAGGATTCAAAAGGTATATTTGGCCATGTGGGATCTAGCTTCCACAGGGCTGGCCCTCTATGTTTTCTTCTTAAAATATTATTTTCTCTTTGCTTTATTGTTTCAGGTACATTTTAAAGTTTACTTAAAATTTTATTGTTTTGGGATTAGCAGGTGGCATGGTGGTTAAGGTGCTGGACTACCACATCGCTGGTCATGGTTCAAATCCTGGACCTTGTAACAGTTTAAAACTTATACCAGGCAATGTGCATGTATGCCCCAAATCCCAGGAGGAGAATGGAAGAGAAAGGATTGGGTGTGGCCATTACTCCTGGAGGGGTGATTTCTCAATTTCCTTCTCACTGTCTCTCTGTCTCTCTGGTGAGTGTGCAAACATCTGTGACTAAAGCTTTAAGAAACAGATAATTGTTTTGCTTCAATACTTTATTGTTTAACTTGAAATTGTTAGTGTTTCGATTGAAATTCATGAGCAACTTTTTTTTCACGCGCTATGAGATAAGGGTCAAGATAAGTTTTCTAAATAGAAATCTTAAAGATCATTAATCATCAATGCCCTACAGTAACTTTCTTCTTATTATTAGATTCAAAAAATTTGCCAGAGGGCATGTGCACTTCCCAGAGAGAGAGAGAGAGAGAGTGAGAGAGAGAGAAAGCAAGAGAGCTCCTCCTCCCCAGTGGGGAGGAATGGTCTTAGCAAAGTCCTCCATTTCTCTCTCCTTTCAGGATTTTGGGTAGGTATGCAATTGTGTCCCATGTGGTTTTTAAGCCTCCAGGTACAGGATTAAAACTGCCGTTGGCCATGTAGTAACCAGTTGCCTTTACCACCACAGCACCGACTGGCCTTCTTCCTGTTTGATTATTCGTTAGTTAATTGTGATGAAAAACATTTTTCCTCTTCCATTTTCTTATTTACCAATTCCCCACTGTGCTATCATTTTATAATAGGTTTGAAAAGAAGCAGCATAGGTCTTCCAGCCTTATTCTTCTCCAAAGCTTTGTGTATTCTTGGCCTTTCATATTTACATATAGATTTAAAACTAGTCTTAAAATTTTCATAAAAACAAATATAGTGTTTGGAATTTTGTTTGGCATTATTAGAGATTAATTTGAGGAGAATTTGCATATTTTAAAACATCTGAAATCATGTATCAAATTATAGTAAGAAAGTTCCTTTTTATGCCTAGTTGGCTATGATGTTCTGCCATAAATGAACCGTGAATTTTAATTCTCCATATATTTAGAGCCCCATCAGACATTAATATTATTTTTCCTAGTCAACATTTATGTATATTTTCCTATATATTTGCTGTGTCTGATGTTTTCCATTCTTTTTCTCTTTTTTATGTTTCTCTCTGAGATGTTTATTTTTCTGCCTAAAGAACTCCCATTTAGTATTTCTTTTTGGTTAGAGCTACTCCCATAGTTTCTTTTAGATCTTGTCTGAAAATGTCTCTATTCAATCTTTATTTTTGAAAGATGTCTTTTCTGAATATAGAAATATAAGTTTAGTTATTGTTTTCTCTTAGCTTAAAGATTTATTTTATTGCTACCTTTTCTTAAAAGAATTCTTAATAGTTTTTCTTTTAAAATCTATGAACCTACTTAGTGTTCCAGCTGATGACCACATTAAAATATTGAGAATTAGTTGATATTAATAGCCCTGCTTCCTTTCTTTCTCTTTTTTATTGTTATTTAGTTTTTAATCTCATAATCATAAGCTTAACTTTGCAATTCAGCTAGATTAAGAGGGGAATAATAAGAAAAATATGGAACCCAAAGAACTAGCAAGAGCACAGGTTATAGGAAAAAGGAGCAAATGGGGTAGAAAGACACTCTCTTGAGCTACAGAAGGAAGGGTCTGTTGGTTAAGAAAAAAACCAAGTCAAATTCATTAGAATTGTCTACAGTGAACCATGGTGATCTTCTTGCTGGTTTTACCAGTCTTGGACTCATAATAACCCATGGCTTCCACGATATGCATGCCCTCTTTCACCTTGCCAAAGACCACCTTCTTGCTATCCAACCATTCAGGCTTGGCAGTGCAGATGGAAACCTGGGAACCATTTGTGGTTAGGTCCAGCATTAGCCATGGACAAGATGTCAGGACCTGTACATTTCAGGATGAAGTTCTCGTCATCGAATTTTTTCCTGTAGATGGACTTGGCACCAGTACCATTATGGTGTGTGAAGTTCACCCTGGCACATAGACGCTGGAATAATTCTGTGAAAGTAGGAACCCTTATAACAAAATCCTTTCTCCGCTGTGCTCAACGTATGAAAGTTTTCTTCTGTGTTTGGAACTTTACATATAGTTCAAAGAAGACGCTGCTGAGGGCTTGCTGTCAACAGCTTTGTTGAAGAATATAGTGAGGTTGATCATGGCTAGTGGCAAAGTAACTCGAGTAGTAGCATCTGCAAAGCCACTTCCTTGATATCTTTAATGAAAGTTTAATTTTATACTGCCTTCTGTGAATCTTATATTTTAAAAAGCATTTAACATAGACCTCAAGCTGATTATTTATATATCTGCCATTCACACATCCAATAATAGATGTGTTAATAAATAAAGACCATCCTGCCCCACAATATATTGTCTTCTTAGCCAAATGCCTTTACTTCTGTGTTTCTGAAGTCATTCTGTTTCATGTGGGATTGTCCAGAGTGTCCTCAGTATCATTAGTAGAGAAAACAGTGTATCAGAGCCTGTGCCCAACAGCCCAAAAAACAGCATTCTCCTACCTTCACCCCACCCAACTCATGAGGGGCATGCTTCTTTGCATCTATTGCTTGGGATATAGTAACAATTTACTTTTATCTTTTGTAAGTGATGTGAATTCTGTACCACATTTTAGTACATTCTTTTCTTTTTCTGATTTTCATGTTTTAGAGATTTAGACTAGGATAAATATCATAGTAGCATCTGTTAGGAATAATGACAAATGAGGTAGGCACATTTTTCTCTCCACTGTAATGATAATATTGAGCTACTAGGTCTTTTGTGAAAAGTCTATCAGTTTTGTTCATATTTACTCTACTTTTTTTTCTTTTTTCTTTTTTTTTTTTTAGGTTTTTGTCATAAGGTGCATGTGCTCACCTGAGAGAGACAGAGAGAGAGACAGTGAGATGGAAAGGTAGAAATCACTCCAAGGGGTGGGGGATGGTCACACTGCAGTTCCTTCTGCTCCATTTTTCTTTTGGAATTTTGGGCACGCACACACATTTAATGACCACATTAAAATATTGAGAATTAGTTGATATTAGTAGCCTTGCTTCCTTTCTTTCTCTTTAAGTTTTTATTGTTATTTAGTTTTTAATCTCATAATCATAAGCTTAACTTTGCAATTCAGCTAGATTTGGAGGGGAATAAGAAAAACATAGGTCCAGGACTTGAACTGTGGTCAGCCATGTGAGGGTCCAGCACTTTAATCACCAGGCCAACTGCTGGATCATTGTTTATTTATTCTACTTTTAAAAAAATAGTCATCAGGGGACCAGCAGGTGATGTGGAGGTTAAGGGATAAAACTGCTACACAATCTGCTGGTCTCTGTTTGTCTTATTAATTGCCAGAGAATACATGCACTCACCAGAGACAGAGAGGAAGAGGAAAAAAGCATCCCTCAATGGGGCATGGTATTGCTGCAATGCCTTTTCCATTTTTCCATCCTATAGGGATTTGGGGGAGGCATGCACAAGCTCCTAGCAGTTTTTTTTTTCTTCTAACTTTTTAATTATCAATATAATTTATTATTATTTATACATTCAATCACTATACATTATTTAGATTGTAAAGAGATTTTATACAACGTGATATGCCACACACGAGGCAAATTGAGAATACTATAAATGACATCATCAACAAGCAACAAACCATATCTGTGTCCCACAAATGTCATACTTATCCATTTTTCCCAAACTTCCCTTACTGCACTCTTTCTCTCTCCCACTCTCCTCCCATTTTGTCCCCAGTGTCCATAACAACTTTCAATGCTTTTATGTCCTTCAGTCTTTCAGTCTCTACTATAGAATGTAGACAGTCAATATATGTTAAGTGGAGACATACAATGTCTCTATTTCATAGCCTGACTTGCTTCATTCAGCAAAAAATCTTCATTGTTTGTTCTTCCACTTTCTTTCAAATGGTAGGGCTTTTTTTTTTTTTTTTTTTTTTTTTTTTATTACTGAATAGTATTCCATGGAGTATATGTGCCACACTTTTTCAATCCATTCATCTGTTTGTGAACACTTGGATGGTTCCATGTCTTAGCAATCGTGAATAATGCCAGAATAAATATAGTTGTGCAAGCACTTTCTGACTGAGTGGTCTCCTGTTCTTTGGGTAGATACACAAGAGTAGAATTGCTGGATCATATGATAGTTCTATTTGAAGCTCTTTGAAGAGCCTTCATGTTGTTCACCACAGTGTCTGGGCTAATTTACATTCCCACCAACAATGTAGGAGTGTTCCCGTTTCACCATATCCCTGAAAGCACTTATTATTATTATTTTAAATCTTAGCCATTCTGACTGAGGTTAGGTGGTATCTCATTGTAGTTTTGATTTGTATCTCCCTTACATTGAGGGCTGTTGAACATTTTTTTCATATGCTTTTGGGCTTCTTGATCAGAGAATTTAATACATTAACATTCAACATTATTATCAATATTTCCAGACTGGTCCTTACCATTAAGTTGGTCATATTCTCAGTTATTTTTTGTACTCATATTGCTATCTGTCTGTCTGTTCTTAGTTTCCTTGGTGTAGTACTCCTTTCAGAACTTCTAGCAGAGGAGAAATCATGTCACAGAAAATAAAATTGAATTAAAAATGGAAAACGTACTGTGCAAAATGGGCAGCAGAGGCAGAGATGGAGTTGCCTGCAAGGATTCTGTCCTAGGTGAGGGAGGAAGAGCAAATAAGCAAGGGAAAGGCATAAGGGGGCAGAAAACTATTTTTAAAAAAGAGAAAAAAGTTAGAAGGGACAGAAAAGAACAAGAGGGAGAGAGAGACTTTGCCTAACTGACTAGCAGTGGGAAGGGGGGGACCCTGGCTGGGGTACTTCACAGCCATGAAGCTGAACCCAGAAAGGCAGCAGAGGCAGAGATGGAGATACCTGTATGGATTCTGCTCCTATCATGTTTTTAAAACTACCAGCCAGGGGTTGCATCACAGTTAGCCATGTTGGGTACAGTTCTTTCAACCATTGGGCTCTGAGGCTGGCCCAAGAATAATTCATATATATTTAAGATCTCTTTTCAAATATTACCATGAGGCTGAAAAATTCTCTTTTCAGGTATTCCTTTTTCTGAATTAATTTTTACCATCCACAATTCTATTGTTCAAAGAATTATTTTAATTGCTTTATTTAACTTATTTGTTTATTTTAATTTGAACAAAGGAGGGAGAGAGAGAGAGAGAATGAGAGAGCAAGCCACCAGGTCTGGGACTTGAACTGCTGTCAGTCATGTGAGAGTCTAGCACCTTTAACCAACATACCACCTGTCAGCTTCACCATCCACAATTCTAATGTGACATAACAAGAAAAGAATCTATTGGTCATCAGGAAAGTCATGATGTATTTTTCTATGCAAAAATGTGTCATGACTTTCCTGATGACCCAATAGTGCTGAAATCTGGATGCTCTCTTGTTGTTAAGTAAGCTTGCAAACCAAGACGTGCAAGTTGAAGGGGCTCTCTGAATTACTGTATCTACCACAGTAAGTGACACATTAGGGGAGGATCTATTTTCATTATCATATAATCAATTGTACTATACTAAGCTGTTGTCATTAGCGTTTCTAGTGTTTCAGGGCTGCATTTCATAACATTGTGGAAGATAGAGTGGGGCACTTACTCCTTAATGCTTATATTCATCCGTTATTAGCATTTCCTGACTTGAAGAAAGACAAAGACACTACTTTTTTTTTTTCTAATAGATTGAATGAGAATATTGAACCTCATTGCAGATCAGTACACAGGTTTTCAATGGAGTGATATCACAATTGAATGAGATTTTTCTCCAGGTTTCTAAAAGAGCATTGGGCTTGAAATTAGAGCCAGATTTTTTTTTTTTTTTGAGAGAGATTTTTGCCATAAGGCACGTGCGCTCACAGAAAGACAGAGAGAGACAGAGAGACAGAAAGCAAGAAATCACCCCCCAGGGGGGATGGCCACGCTGCAATCCCTTCACCTCTATTCTCCTCTCGGGATCTTGGGCACGCACGCACACATGCCTGAAGTGAGTTTAAGTCACCAGGTCTGCGACTTGAGCTGTGGTTGACTACTTGGGAGTCCAGTGACAGCCATTATGGTAACTACTGGTCCCCAGATTTTGTTTGTAAAACAGTCTTTAAATTCTCTTCTCAGTCTCCCTTGGTTAATGCTTTCAGTGTTTCAAAATTACTTATGGGTAGTTTTTTTTTTCCCCCCTTTTTTTCCTATGATTTTCTCTTTGACATTCCTTGTTGTTGTATACATTATCTATTGGTAAATCTAATTTTTGTACATCATCCAAAGCTTTTGATTCATTAAAACATGGAGAAGTCAGCACCATTTGGGCTTTTTCCACCCTTTGCTGTGATACAGAAAGTGCTGTTTTTAATTTTTTTTGTATTGAGTCATAGCTCTTTTTGTCCCCTCAACTTCATTAAAAACAGTCTGCCTGCTACAGAACCACTGTTCCAGTGTCAACTGAGCCTAAGTATGCAGATGTTGGAAAGATTCATAGAACATGTATGTTCTCACCGGTGTAATGATATGTGTAAGTGATATGTCTTCTATGATCTCAAGAGACGTCTCTAGGACTTGCCACCACATTTATTACATTTGATATAATTTTTTTAAAATTAAATTTATTTAGTAGAGCAGTTTTAGTCTCATAACAAAATAAAGCAGAAGGTATTTTCCCTGACACCACACATGCATAGGCTCCCACATCATCAACACATCATGATGACAAACGATGCACTTACACTGACATGTCATTCTCACCCAAAGCCCATAGTTTACATTAGGATTCACTCTAGGTGTTATACATTCTGTGGCTCCAAACAAATGTATAATGTGTTATCACCATCTCTTATCATACCACAGTTTCACGGAACAAAACGTCCTCTGTGTCATGCCTGCTCATCCTTCCTTACTAATTCCCAGCCACCACTGGTCCAATGCTGTTTGCACAGTTTTATAATATTTCCTTGTCCGGATGTACTATAGTTTGACCATTCACCTACTGAAGGACATGTTGGTTATTTCTAAGTTTTGGCAGTGATTAATAAAGCCATTATAAACATGTATGTGCAGGTTTTTGTGTGAATATAAGTTTCTAACTCATCTAAATAAATACCAGGAAGTTCAATTACTAAGTTATATGGCAATTGTAAGTTTAAGTGTGAAAGAAACTGCCCAACTGTTTCTAAAATGGCATTACCATTTTGGATTCCAACCAGCAATGAATGAGCTTTTCCATTTTTACACATGCTTGCCAGCTTTGGATGTTGTTCTCATGTTAGTGTAGTGGTATCTCATTGTATTAATTTACATTTCCTTAGTGGTATATAATGTGGGACATCTTTTTGTAAGCTTATTGGCTATCTGAGTACCATTTTTTCCTAAGGGATCTGTTCATGTGTTTACCTATTTTAAAATTGTGTTATTTATTTTCTTACTACTGAGTTTTGAGAGTTCTTTGTATATTTTGGATATTGATTTATTTTTACCTGATATAACCTTTGCAAATATTTTCATCTAGTTTGTGGTTTAGCTTCTCATTCTTTTTTTTTTTTCAGTTTTATTAAGGTTGAATTGACAAATAAAAAAGTTGTATTTATTTATGGCAGATAACATTTGTATATATGTATATACTGTAAACTAATTAAATCAAACTAACCTATCCATAATTTCACTTATTTTCTTTCCTTTTTAGGGAAGAACATTTAAGGTCTTCTTTCAATTTAAATGTATGCAGTACAGTATTTTGTCACCCTTCTGCAGGACTTTTATGGAAAACAGTATGAAGGTTCATGAAAAACTTAAATAGAAATACCATATGATATAGCAATTCCACTTCTGGGCATTTACCTTAAGAAAAATAAATTGATATGCCAAAGATATGTCTATATTCCTTTGTTCATTGCAGCAGTATCCACAATAGTCAAAATATGGAATCAACTTATGTGTTCATCAATGGATGAGTGGATAAAAGTGTGATATACACATACACAGTGAAATATTATTCAGCCTTAAAAAGAGAAACTTGTTTTACTACCTTGTCAAAATAAACAAGTCACATGATCTCATTTATAAGTGAACCTAAAAATTTGAATTCACAGAGGCTGTTTTACTTCATTCTCTGTTGCTTAATAACTGAATTAACTAAGGTTGCATAATTACAAAGAAAAGAGGGTTATTTGGCTCATGGTATTGGAGATCCATGGTCAAGGGTCCACAACTGGTGAGGGTCCCTTGCTGGTAGGGAACTCTCTGCTGAGTCTCATGATGGCATGGGGCATAACATGGTGAGACATAGCAAAAACATGCATTTCTGTGTCTGGGTGTTTCATTGTGTTCCTTATAAGGCTACTGGGAACCAATCGTAGGGGTACCACGCTGATGATCTCATCCAATTAAATCAACTCCCAAAGTTCTCAATAGTTAACATAATTGAATTAAGTTTCCTTCCTTTCTACACCATTATAATGATTCACCAAGTTTCAACACATTATATTTAAGGGACATAGTCAAAACCTAGCAGAAATAGAATAGTGTTTTCCATGGAGTGGGAGATGTTAATGGATGTTGGTAAAAGGATACGTTTTTTAATTCTACTAACAGTGTTTTGTTTTGTTTTGAAAAGCAGAAGATTCAAAGGTAGTGAAGTTCAGCTTACCAATTCTTTCTTTCATAGATCATATCATTGGTTTCTAAAAAGTCATCACATGCCTTAGGTTACCTAGATTCTTTTCTATGATCTTCTAGCAGTTTTGTATTTTCTACTTAGACTTATGAGCTGCTTTGAGTTAATTTTTATTTCATTTTACTTTCACATTTGGTTTTGTAGGTTTTAAGAAATGAATTTTAAACAGGTATGAACCACATCAAAACAGAAAGTCCAGTACCTCCATTCCTTTTTGTTTTTGTTTTTAGATTTTTTTTTTTCTGTAGGTGTATATTGTCACCAGAGAAAGAGCGAGATAGACAGGAAATGTGAGAAATCAACCCCAGGAGGTGATGGCCACATCATGATCCTTTTTCCTCCTGTCTCCTCTTGAGATTTTGGGCATGCACATGTGCCCAGAATGATTTTCAAGCTTCTATATCCAGGACTTAAATCGCATAGCCAGCCATAGGAGAATCCTGTGACTTAATCTCCATACCCTCTATAGGCCCCTATTACCTCTATTTCTTACTTTTTTTTTTTCAGAGGTTTTTACTATAGGGCGCATATGCTCGCCAGACAGACAGAGAGAGACAGAGAGACAGAAAGTGAGAAATCACCCCCCAGGGGCAATGGCCATGCCACAATCCCTTCTCCTCCATTTTCCTCTCAGGATCCTGGGCACGCATGCACACACGCCCGGCGTGAATTTTAAGCCAGCAGATCTGGGACGCAAACCCCTGTCAACTATGTGGGAGTCTAGCGACATAGCCATTATGCTAACTGCTGGTCCCCTATTTCTTACTTGTTTTTAAGGTTTGCTGCATGTAGCCAAGTTATATCCCATCTGATGAATTTGTATCTTGTGAATTAGGGGTTTCACAATAAACCATTTAGATGTTTCATGCATCAAGGGATAGAGGTAACATTCCAAATTTGTCTAAAATTACTATATGCCATAGTTGTACAATAGCAAATTCAGGGTCGTATTTCCACATGTCCTATGTTAAGGCACAAGTTCAAACCCTGTGTTAGCCTTTCTTTAAGCATTGTACATAAAATTTCATTTCTTGAATCTCTTAAAAGGATTAATGCTGAGATCAGCAGTTGGCATAATGGCTATGTCGCTGGACTCCCATGTAGTCGAATGCGGTTTGAGTCTCAAAACAGGTGGCTTAAACTCACGCCGGGGGCGTGCGCATGTGTGTCCAATATCCCGAGAGGAGAGTAGAGGAGAACGGATTGCGGTGTGGCCATCCCCATGGGGGGGAGGGGTGATTTCTTGCTTTCTCTCTCTCTGTCTCTCTCTGTCTGTCTGGTGAGTGCACGCGCCCCCTTAGCTAAAAACCTCTCCAAAAAAAGAAAAAAAAAGGATTAATGTTAATATTACTTGTCTTTGATCTTAGAGATTTAAAATTATGTTGATGTTTCTTATCTCTGCTGTATACATCTTTCTAATAGATAATAAAATAGACATTTTCTTCATTTTTAAGAATAATATTATGTAAAATAATTTATCTAGAATCTTCAAGTAGGAATAAAGTTACTTTTAAAATTTCAATGCCAAACTTTGCACCACTTAACTAATATGCCAGCTAGTAAATATGTATTTTTAAAAATAACATTTCAGGCCAGCAGGTAGCATAGAGGTAAGGCAGCTGGATCCAATATGGCTGACTGCATGATTCAAGTACTGGACTCCGTGTCTTGAAAAAATTCTGGGTGCATGTGAGTGACGCAAATTCTGTACCATGTTTTAGTACATTCTTTTCTAACTTTTCATGATTGGCATATTTTAGATTCAGGATAAGATGAATATCATAGTAGTGTCTTTTAAGAGTAAAGACAAATGAGTTAGTTACTTTTTTCTTTTCACCACTACAATGATAATATTGAGTTACTAGGTCCTTTGTGAAAAGTCTCATCAGTTTTGCTCATATTTACTCTACTTTTTTTTTTTTTAAAGGTTTTTACAATAGGACATGTGTGCTCACCTGAGAGATAGTGAGAAGGAAAGGTAGAAATCACTCCCATGGGAAATGACTATTCTATAATTCCTTCTGCTCCATTCTTCTCCTGGGATTTTGGGTGCTTGTGTGTGTGTGTGTACATGCTCAAAATCCTGACAGGAGAATGAAAAGGAAAGGATTGTGGCATGGCCATTCCCTCTCCAGTGCGATTTCTCACTTTTTCTCTCACTGTCTATCTCTCTCTGGTGAGTGCACATTCCCAATAGCAAACTTAACTAACTAAATAAAAACAGGAATATCATTGTAAAACACCTAATTTAATTGGCTGTAACAAGTACTTTTCTCTCTCCCATAAGCTTATGAATAAACCATGTGCTAGTGGAGATACACATTAATTCTAAAGTTTCAGTTGCTCCCACTATTAATAGAAATAGAAATTCAGTTGTCAACATTCATTTGTTCACCCATAGGATGCTGTGCTAAGCTCTGTCATTGTTACTAAGGGAAGGATATGGAAATATTGAGGAAAACATACATAAAAAAAAAAAACTGGCCATAAAGACAGTTTTAGTTCTCTTGGAACATGTTTGCAATAGGAACACATTTTGAATAAGAACATTTCTTAAAATTTCAACATTCTTATAAAAGAAAAAAAGAATTTTTTAATGTCTTTACCTGGTTAGACATCCTATGAGCATTTTACACAGAAATTTAATAAATAGTGTTCGCTATACATCTAATTTTATGGATGAGTCAAAACATAATTTAACAACTTAAGCTCAAAGTTATATAACCAGAAACTATGCTATTTGATTTCAATTCAACTTCTCTCAAAGGTCCTGTTCTTTTGAGTATTTCTTATGAATGACACAAGAAAAAGTCAAACATTTTTCAATCATATTGTAAAAATAGAAGTCTTATTTTTAATCTATATTTGTACTAAAACAAAAATATACCATTTGGTCTTTTTCTATTGGAGATATAAGTTGGGAAGGATTTGTTGCAAATGAAAATACCTGTACAATGTACATGCAAAGACATTATTATTATTTTTTTTAGAGAGGTTTTTGCTATAGGATGTGTGCGCTCGCCAGACAGACAGAGAGAGACATAGAGACAGAAAGCGAGAAATCACCCCCCAGGGGGGATGGTCACGCCGCAATCCCTTCTCCTCCATTCTCCTCTTGGGATCCTGGGCACACACTCGCATGTGCATGGTGTGAGTTTAAGCCACTGGGTCCGGGACTTGAATCGTAGTCAGGTACATGGAGTTTAGCAACATAGCCATTATGCTAACTGTTGGTTCCTCAAAGACATTATATCAAATCATGGCCAAATCACCATGGTTACATTTAAATAAGCATTTTAGACTTAGATATGAATTCTTATTTTTCAAATATTAAAGCCAAAAATATGCCACATCACTTCATACACACACAAAAAGCACATTTTAGCAAACTTACAAGGTTATCCAATTAGCATGCCATATAGATAATGTTGATCATAATGGTGCCTTATTACTAAACCATTAGTTAATTGCATAAATTATGAAGCACCAAATATGTGCAAATTAAAAACCAGTCTACAAGCAGTGTGAAGAAGAAGAGGCAAGAACACCCTCTGGACCAGTCAAACCCCGTGCACTGCTACACCTCTTGTGACCAGGGCCTAGGTCTGGCCATTGTGACCACCATGCCCAAGAGAAAGGCTGAAGGAGATGCTGAAGGAGATAAAACCACACTGATAGACAGATCATAGAGAAGATCTGCAAGGTTGTCTGTGAAACTTGAGGGTCCTAAGCCAGAGCCCAGGCCTAAAAAGGCCCCTGTAGAGAAGGGAGAGAAGTTTCCCAAAAGAAAAAAGGGAAAAGCTGATTTTGGCAAGGATGAGAATAGCCTTGCAGAAGATGGAGATGCCAAAAAAGACCAGGCACAGAAAGTTTAAGATGCTGGAAATGTCATGTGAACTGTGTACATTTTTGATAACTGTGTATTTCTGGTGCATGTACAGCTCGAAATACTACTTTTTATCAAGTTTTATAAAAAATGCAGAATTTTGTTTTACTTTATTTTTTAAGCTATGTTGTTGGCACATGGAACTCTTCATTGTTTTTTTGGGGAAAGGGTACTTGTCACTAATAGAATGTCTCCAAAGCTGGATTCTGGGACATCTTTCACTTCCATAATAGTTTTGAGAGACTTCTTGGCTCCTGGAGGAGGGATTCTCTGATGATGGCACACATAACCACCTTGACATAGATGCCTTGTGGTGTGGAAAACTTAAAATTTGTTTTTATGTCCTCTTCCTCTCTACCTTAATCATAGACCCAACTCCCTAAAACCGGAGACCTTTTGGGACCGGACCACAAAAAAAATGGTTACCAGTGTGCCGGTCAATCTGGACTTTCCAATTACATTGAGATGGCATCTATCAAAAGAGCAGCAATATATAACATGTTCTATGTTGTTGGATCTCCAGGTTGAGAATTCTACTATTTTTGTTCCTGGAAAGTCAGGGGAGGATTGTGAAAGAATTATTGTGAAACAAGATGCTAAGTGTTAAATATCAAGCCTCTAAACTTTTTCTGTTCATAGATTCAAATAAAGACTTCATTGGCTTTTATAATGGTTTTCTGATTTTGGTAGTCCATTGAAGAAGAGAATTTGAAAATTGTGTACTGTTAATGATTGTCCATTTCCTGCCTGAAATAGCATGATTGTTTATGAAAATTTTCTTCAGTAAAGTTGGATATGGTTTGGCTTAGAAAACAAAAACAATAGAAAAACTGGTCTGCAATAACTTTTGGATATGTCATTCACAGAATATAATAATTAAGTGAGTGACTGGTTCAAGATTTATTTTTATTTTAAATTAAATTGCAAAAAAACCCCACAAAAATAGGCCAGCAGGTGGCACAGTGTTGTGGTGCTGTACATCCACTTGGCTGACTATGATTCAAGTCCCAGATATGGTGGCTTCTTTTTCATTTCTCTTTCTTTCTGGTGAATGCATGTGACATACAGCAAAATTTATAAATGATAGTAGTAATAAGAAAAATAAAATAATTTAAAATATATTATAAAATTTATTTAAAAAATACTAAAATATAAATATAACTTTTTCCCTCCTTCCTTCCAGAAATATCTGGAAAACCTTGACCAAATAAAACTCTCAACCTTTGAATGGAACTGCCATCTCCCAGTAACGCATCAAAATGATGAACACAAAGGGAAAGA
>NW_006159564.1:3743075-3753103 GCF_000334495.1 Tupaia belangeri chinensis
GGCAAGGCACCAGATATATGTTCTATAGACCTTTTAGAAAACATGGAGTGGGCCCTTTGGCAACATACATGCAAATCTACAAGAAAGGTAATATTATAGTCATTGAAAGAACGGGCACTGCTCAAAAAGGAATGCCCCACAAATGCTTTTTTTTTTTTTTTTTGGAGAGGTTTTGGCTATAGGGCTTGTGCGCTTGCCTGAAAGACAGAGACAGAGAGACAGAAAGCGAGAAGTCACCCCCCCCAGGGGGGAAGGCCACGCCAGAATCCCTTCTCCTCCATTCTCCTTTCAAGATCATGGGCATGCATGCACACGTGCCCGGTGTGAGTTTAAGCCAGCAGGTCTGGGACTTGAACCCAATTGACTACACGGGATTCCAACAACATAGCCATTAGGCTAACTGCTGGTCCCAACCCCACAAATGTTACATGGTAAAACTGGAAGAGTCCACAGTGTTGCCCAGCATGCTGTTGGCACTGTTGTGAACAAAAAGTTAAGGGCACGATTCTTGCCTAGAGAGAATTAATGTGTGTACTGAACATATTAAATGCTTTAAGAGCAGAGATAGCTTCCTAAAAGTGTGAAGGAAAATTACCAGAAAAAGGAGGAACTCAAAGAGAAAGGTACCTGAGTTTAAGTGAAGCACCACTCTGCTCCACCCAGAGAAGCACACTTTGTGAGAACCAATGGAAAGAAGCCTGAGCTTTTGGAACCTATTCCCTATGAATTCATGGCATGGTGGCTATTAAAAAATAGACTAAACTATGGTCTATATATATATAAAAAAAGAAAAAAACAAAACAAAACAAAAACCAAAAAACAACTTTCTACTATAGCATAAAATTCACAAAGAAAAAAATGGTTTTGTTTTCTTTTTCATAGTATAGTCTAAATTGTTGATTATTTTTCTTTAATGAATAACTTTGAAACTTAACCTAATTAATGTTTTGGGGCTTTTTTACTACGTTGTTACTTAGTTGACTACTTGGATTAGTCCAGTTTGCAAAAGCTATAATGCTTTTCATGGAGATGAAATATCATTGATATGTAACCTTTAATAATTTATCTCGGAAATACTTTTTTTTTTTTTTGGAGAGATTTTCACTGTAGGGCGCGTGCGCTCGCCAGACAGACAGAGAGAGACATAGAGACAGAAAGTGAGAAATCACCCCGCAGGGGGGATGGTCACGCCGCAATCCCTTCTCCTCCATTCTCCTCTCGGGATCTTGGGCACGCACGCACACGTGCCCGGCGTGAGTTTTAAGTCACTGGGTCCGGGACACGAACCATGGTCGACTACGTGGGAGTCCAGCGACATAGCCATTACGCTAACTGCTGGTTCCCAGAAATACTTTCTAATCACTCACTATTTCCTATCAAAAGAACATGAAACTTCTACAGTTTTTGTACAGTTCAATTTTTTTTATTAGTTAGAAACTATTTAAAGGTTTTAAGAAAACTAATTAGAAAATATCCTTCTGAAGAAGAAAGCATAAAGGGAGAAGCAGTTAGTGCAATGGCTATGTTGCTGGACTCCCATGTAGTCGACAGCAGTTCGAGTCCTGGACCCGGCGGCTTAAACTCATGCTGGGCGCATGTGCATGCGTGCCCAAGATCCTGAGAGGAGAATGGAAGAGAAGGGATTGTGGCGTGACCATCCCCCGTGGGGGGTGATTTCTCGCTTCCTGTCTCTCTGTCTCTCTCTGTCTTTCTGGTGAGCGCACGTGCCCTATAGCAAAAACCTCTCCAAAAAAAAAAAAAAAAAAAGAGAGAAGAAAGCATAAATAATTTGTGCCATAAAGGAAACCAAAGCGAAATTCCAAATGGGTAACCACTAGAAAAATATAATATTGAGATAAGATTGCTACTTAAAACTTCATGCATTTCATTTATTCTGCTCTGTTTTTAGAAAAATGAGAAAAGAAAATGTAAAGATATGAAGAATCAGCCCTGTGATTTCAGCTCGACATTCATTGTTGTTCTGCTTTTAGGCTGTTGAGTAGCTTCATGATAAACTTTTTTTTACTTTTCAACCAATTTTGTCATAAAGTCTGTGAATTTCTTTTGGTAATAGAATATGTATGGGTTTTAAACTGAAGGCTGTGCCTTTGAAAAGAGAAAAACATTTTAAGCAGTAAAAAAATGATACAAAGCGTCACAGAGAAAAATCACCTTTGAATTGGTTTCAATGCATAAACTGCTGATCTTTACGTTAAAGCAGAGGCAGAATTCATGAGCAAATCTGATTGTCAGTAGTAATAAAACCCAGAAAAACATCATTTAAATTTATTCATTTTTCTGGCTCCTTGATTGACAAATTGGTTGGTTTTATGTCTTTATTTGGTTCTGTCTTTCTTTGTTCCTTCCTTTTTTTTCCCTACTGTAAAAGGCAAACAATAGAAAATAATTCAAGTGATTCAAGTATCAGAGCTTTTTTTTTTTTTAAGTTTATATATTTATTTATTCAGAGAAAGAGTGAGTCAGGCACCGCAACATGATTTTCATTCTTCGATCTGCCCATGTCCATAGTCAGCCAGGACCATGGGCAAGCACATGTGTATCGGGAGACCTGGGGACACAAACCCATGACTCTCCCATTCAACTTCAGGTTGTAGAACGTCATGTTACCACTGTGCTAACACAGCTAGTCCTAGTTATTAAAAATGAATTGGAAGGACATAAAACAGACTAATCTTTACTGTAAAATATATTTGTATCTACATGGGCTAGGCAAATAAATAACCAGATAGTGTACACTTTCTGTTTTAATAAATGTAATTTAAATGGAATTTCAGCAGTAAAATTCACTATGAAAGAGTAGCAAAAAAATTCTAATAAAGTCATTCCATGTCTGGTAACTTGCATCAAATCCCATAGGCTTTGAAAAACTTACCTGCATTTATTTGATTACATGGATATATAAAGCCAACTGAAAACAAAACAAAACAAAACATACACCTCACCAGACTTACTTAAACTGTGCAAAAAATTTGCAGCAATCCAGCCACTATAGAAAAGAAGCTCTGCAAGAGTTTCCCTATGTAAAAATGCAATATTTATTTCTACATTCACGTAAATACCATTTAAACCACCCCTTGCTCAAATGGAAGTTGCATGATTTTTTTCCATTGTTTTCTTTCTGAATGAATTTAAGCTTCGGGTTACCTGTATGAACTATCTCAATTACATTGTTTTACTTAACTCATCTGTATAGACTTATAAACATATTATTATTGAATAAATATAGAAGCCACTAAGAATAGAGATACTGTTGAATATAAATGTCAGCTTATTAGGAAGAAGGCTTCCAATGTATTCCACTTATAGAATCCAGGCTGCTTTGAGTTTTCAGATTATTCGACCTATTGTGTTATTGGTTATTTGTTACTGTTACTCACTTAGCCATATTAGATTTTACATATTTAAAAGTGGGATAAGTATCAAGTTTATCTTTATATTCCTGTTCTCATACATTAATGACATTAGCAAGACAATATTTTGGCATATAGAAAAATACAGTGTTAATGTACTCGTAAATTTAGCAAAGCATCTCTATTCCATCATTTTATTATGCTGAATGATTGTCTCAGACAGGATGTTCACAGAAATTAGCATACCTATTAAATTTCTTAGGTATATGTCCCTTTTTTTCCTTTCCACATGATTCTTTCAGTATATCCAGAGTATGGATAACCAATTCAGTATATTTTCACGTAGAGTCAAATAATTATAAATTTATTAGCTCTTTATCTGTCATCTACAATCTTCTACTTTAGTGACAGGATCCATAATTCAAATATGTTGACCACACCTGTAACATGTGGCTATTTTGTAATTGTTATCACCAATATTATAGCAACAATATATTGTACGTTTTCTTCTGAATCTTTCAGACTACCTCTGTTTAAGAACAAACAAAAAAGCCATTATCAGCAGGAGTAATGTTGATGCATTAGGCAATGCTGGAATGAAGATTTGCTTAAGGATAGCTTATGTGGGCATAGCTTGCAAAATAGCTCCCAAGAGTAGTATCATAAAAGATGGAAACTCAGGCAACTTCTTCCTTAAATGTTTTAATGCTTATAAAAAACTTGAAATTTGTCACATATTTTTGAATGGTAGTCACAAGTATAGGACATAAGAGAACATAATTGAAGAATCTTTAAATGTAAATTATGCTACCCCAACCGTAAATACATTATTTGATAACAATTTAGTCTTAAATTTCAAAGAAAATAGTTATTACTTGATAAAATTTAAACCCCCCTTTAAAAAGTAAATTTAAGTTAATATGTGTCAGTAGATTAAAACTTTTTTTTTTTTTTTGAAGAGGTTTTTGCTATAGGGTGCATGCGCTCGCCAGACAGACAGAGAGAGACAGTGAGACAGAAAGCGAGAAATCACCCCCCAGGGAGGATGACCACACTGCAATCCCTTCTCCTCCATTCTCCTCTCGGGATCTTGGGCACGCACGCACACGCACCCGGTGTGAGTTTAAGCCACCGGATCCAGGACATGAACCGCGGTCGACTACGTGGGAGTCCAGCGACATAGCCATTACGCTAACTGCTGGTCCCAGTAGATTAAAACTTTGACAAATGTATGTGAGCTCTGTAAATAACAAAAAAATTTACAATTTTTTTTTTTTTTGGAGAGGTTTTTGCTATGGGGCGCGTGCGCTCGCCAGACAGACAGAGAGAGACAGAGAGACAGAAAGTGCGAAATCATTCCCCCAGGGGGGATAGCCACACCACAATCCCTTCTTCTCCGTTCTCCTCTCGGGATCTTGGGCACGCACGCACACGCACCCGGTGTGAGTTTAAGCCACCGGATCCAGGACATGACCCGCGGTCGACTACGTGGGAGTCCAGCGACATAGCCATTACGCTAACTGCTGGTTCCCCCCCAAAAATTTACAAATTTTTAAAAAGCAAAAATTACAAGACTCTTTAAAGACAGAACTTTGGCCCCAGCTCCAGCTTCACTTGCCCCAATCTCAGCAACCTTCTCTCTCTGTCAGCAAGGACTTTCCCCAGCTTGCCAGCAGAGCCCATTTCCATCTCTAGATCTCTGGTGAAATCATTCTTTTGTTCTTGTCTTTCATACTCTTTTCTCTCTGTCTTATATTGTCATCTCCTGCTTAACCTCTATGCTCCATAAGGAGCTAGACAGGTCTAGAATCACGGTTTCCAAATACCCTGGTATTGTAAGGCTCCCTGGGATCCTACCTTTTACATAACCACCTGCAATAAAGGAGACTGCTCTTCAGACTCCTGAATAGAAGACTCCTCCTGTGCAGACCACATTGCAAAACACAGCAGAAGAGAGACTTCAGCACATATCAGTCCACAATAAAAGGGAAGTACACTTATTCCCAGTCAAAGAAACAGTCTCCAGAAAGGTACCCAAAACTGAATACCTCTCCCTATGGCTAGAAGTAAAAGAAGAGTCTCAGGTCTGAATAAACAAGGAAATATGTCTCCATCAAAAAACACCATAACTCCCCTCCATCTTTTGAAAAAAAATAGAAGATATTACCATCAGAGAAAGAATTTAGAAAATTCACGGTGACAACATTTTATGAGTTGGAACAGAAAAGAGACAATGAGCTACAGGAGATTAGGAAGTTCAACGATATGAAAGAAGAAATCGGCACTCTAAGAAAGAATCAAATGGAACTATTAGAGCTGAAATCTGTAATACAGGAAATCAAAATCTCTCTAAAAAGTATTAAAAGTTGATTAGAACATGCTGAAGATCAAATCTATGATGTAGAAGATCAAACCTCTGACCTAGGAAAAAAACACCAAAAAGATATAGAAAATATAAAAAAAGCATGAGGATAATATATGAGAAATATTAGATTCCATTAAATGTCCAAACATCTGAATAACTGGTATCCCAGAAGGTGAAGAAACTAATAAGGGCATGGAAAACCTATTCCATGAAATCCTGGAAGAAAAATTCCCAAGTCTAGAGAAACACTCACACATCCAGACCCAAGAAATACAAAGGACTCAGAATAGAATCAACCCAAGAAGATCATTCCCAAGGCACATCTTAGCCATACTGGCCAAGCCCACAGATAAATACAACATACTAAAATTGGCAAGAGAGAAAAGAAAAGTGACTTATAACAGTCATCCCATCAGGCTAACTCCAGACCTTTCAACAGAAACAACGCAAGCAAGCAAAGTATGGGAAGACATATTGAAAGTGTTATGAGAGAAACAGTTTTAAGCAAGATCATTATATCCAGGAAGATTATCCTTCATATGGGAAAAAGAGATTAAAATTTTCTCAAACAAAACCTGAAAGAATTTGCCTACACTAGACCAGCTTTTCATGAAACTGTGAAGGGTGTCCTGTTCCAGGAAAACTAAGAATAAACAGCCAGAAATAAGGGAATGAAAGACAATCAAAACAACGGCCAACTTAAGGTAAGGACAAGTCCAGAAATATCGATAATAACATTGAATGCTATTGGATTAAATTCTCCTATCATGAGACACAGGCTGTCTGAAAGGAAAACAAAAAACAAACAACCAAAAAACAGAAATCCTTTATCTGTTGCCTACAAGAAATGCATCTCATGGATAAAAACACACATAGACTAAAAGTGAAGGGATGGAAAAAGGTATTCCATGCAAAAGGAACCCAAAAAAAGCTGGAGTAGTGATACTAATTTCTGACAAGATAGACTTTAAAACAAAAACTGTTCTAAGAGACAAAGAAGGACACTATATTGTAGTAAGAGGGTTAATCCATCAGAAAGATATAACACTAGTAAATGTCTATGCACCTAATACAGGAGCACCCAAATATGTGAAAGAAAGACTGTTAGATCGAAAAGGAGAGATAGACTGCAACACACTAATTGTTGGAGACCTCAACACCCCACTATCTCCATTGGACAGATCATCTAGACAATAAATAAATAAAGAGGTAAAGGATCTAAATGATACCATAAATCAAATGGACTTAACAGACATCTATAAAACTTTCTACCCAAAAAACACTAGATAGAATTTTTTTCTCACCCCCACATGGAATCTTTTCGAAGCTTGATAGGGCACAAGCAAGCCTCTACAGAGTCAAAGGCATAAAAACTATATCCAGCATCTTCTCTGACCATGATGGAATTAAAATTGATTTTAATTTCAAGAGAAAGCCTCAAAAATACACAAATACTTGGAGACTAAATAGCCTACTCTTGAATGAATATACAACTACTGAAGAACTTAAGACTGAAATCAACAGATTCATGGAATCCAATGACAATGAGGACACAAATTTCTATAATCTTTGGGACACTGTAAAAGCAGTCATAGAGGGAAAGTCATAGCAATTAGTGCACATAAGAAGAATATGGAGAGAAGGCAAATGGATCACCTAACATCATGACTCAGATAATTGGAAAAGCAACAGCAAACAATTTCAAAATACTCCAGGAGAAAAGAAATAATAAAGATTTGAGTATTAATAAATGAAATGTAAGGCAAGTGAACTATACAGAAAATAAATGAAAGCCAATGCTGGTTCTCTGAAAAGACAGACAATACTGAAACACTATTAGCCAGACCAATTAAGAAGAAAGGAACCAGATAAGTGAAATTCATAGCGAATCAGGCAACATTACAACAGACATAGTAGAAATACAAAACATCATTAGAGGATACTATCAGCGACGCTATGCCAACAAAGAAGAGAACTTGGATGTGATGTACAAATTCCTGGACACATACAATCTATCAAGATTGACTCAGGAATACATAGAAGCCTGAATAGACCTATAATAAGCAATGAGATTGAGTCAGTAATAAATAACCTCCCAATAAAGAAAAGTCCAGGCCCTGATGGCTTCACTGCCAAATTTTACAAAACTTTTAAATAAGAGGTAATCCCCATTCTACCCACACTGTTTCTCAAGATCCAAAAGGAAGGAAACCTTCCAGATTCATTCTGTGAAGCCTTCATAACCCTCAGCATAATAAAAGCCATTTATGAAAAAAGAATAAGGATACAACAAAAAAGGGAAACTACATACCTATATCCCTGATGAATATAGATGCAAAAATCCTCAGCAAGATACTTGCTAACCGTATTCAACAGCATATAAAAAAGGTTATTCACCACGACCAGGTAGGCTTTATTCCAGGGATGCAAGGATGGTTCAACATACACAAAACCACAAATGTAATACACCATATTAACAGAAAGAAAGTTAAAAACCATGTGGTCATTTCAATCAATGTGGAAAAAGCACTTGACAAAATACAACATGCTATTGTGATCAAGACTCTCAGTAAAATTGGCACAGAAGGACCATTTCTCAGCATAATAAAAGCCATTTATGAAAAACCTACAGTTAACATTAGAGTGAATGGAGAAAAGCTGAAAACTTTTCCACTAAAAAATGGTACAAGACAAGGCTGCCCACTTTCTGTGCTCCTATTAATATAGTACTGGAAGTTCTAGCCAAAGTGATAAGATAAGAGAAGGAAATAAAAGGCATCCCAATAGGGAAAGAAGAGGTAAAATTTTCTCTGTTTGTAGATGACATGATTGCATACATGGAAGACCCAATAGTATCCACAAAAAAACTTCTTGAAGTAATAAATGTATAAAGTGGCAGGATACAAAATTAACTTACAAAAATCTATAGCATTTCTATATACAAACAACAAGCAGACAGAGACAGAACTGAAGAAAGTAATTCCATTCACCATAGCATCAAAAAGCATAAGATATTAAGGAATAAAACTAACCAAGGAAGTCAAAGAACCTCCACAAGAAAAACTATGAAAACTTTAAAAAGGAAATTGAAAAGGACACTAAAAAGTGGAAGGATATCCTATATTCCTGGATTGGCAGAATTAACATAATCAAAATGGCAATTCTACCCAAATTAATCTACATGTTTAATGCAATCTCTATAAAATTACAAAAGACATTCTTCACAGATCTAGAAAAGACAATCATAGAATTTATCTGGAACCATAAAAGACCCTGTTTTTGCCAAATCCATCCTGTGCAAGAAGACTGGAGTAGGTGGCATCTCACTTCCTGACCCCAAAATATACTACAAAGCTGTGATAATCAAAACAGCATGGTATTGGCACAAAAGCAGAACATGAGAACCAATGGAACAGAGTAGAGACTACAGAAATGAACCCCCAAACATATAGCCAACTCATCTTTGACAAAGGGTACCAGTTATTCCAGTGGGAAAAGAAAAAGGAAAATCTCTTTAGCAAATGACTTTGTAAAAACTGGATATTCACATGCAGAAAGATTAATCTGAATCTGTCTGTCATAATTAACAAAAATCAAATAAAAGTGGACCAAAGATCTAAATGTAAGACCGTAAACTATAAAACTGGTGGAAAACACTGGGGGAACTCTGGGAGACATTCGAATAGGCAAAGACTTCTTAAGAAAGACCCCCAAAAGCACAGGTCTTAATCTCCCAAATAGCTAGATGGGATTATATCAGATTAAGGAATTTCTATACAGCAAAGGACACCATAATTAATGTGAATCAACAACCCTCGGAATGGCAGATAATTTTTGTTAACTGTGCCTCAGATAAGGGACTGATAACCAGAATACACAGGGAACTCAAGCAGTTTACCTGGAAGAAAATTATTAACCCAAAATGAGCTGAATAAACAACTCTCTAAGGAAGACATACAAATAGCCAAAAAGCATATGAAAAAATGCTCAACATTTCTTATCATAAGGGAGAATCAGGTCAAAACCACAATGAGATACCACATAACCCCAGTCAGAATGGCAAAGATTAAAAAAAAAATCCAAATAATGATAAGTGCTAGAGAAGATGTGGTGAAAGGGGGACACACACTGTTAGTGGGAATGTAAATTGATCAAACAGATGAAAGGATTGAAAAATTATGGCATATATACTCCATGGAATACTATTCAGCCATAAAAAAAATAAATAAAACCCTAGTTTTTTTTTTTTTTTTTTTGGGGGGGGAGGGGTTTTTCCTTTAGGGGTGGGCCAC
>NW_006159564.1:3753247-3776383 GCF_000334495.1 Tupaia belangeri chinensis
GCGAACTGCGGTCGACTATGTGGGAGTCCAGCGACATAGCCATTACGCTAACTGCTGGTTTCCAAGCCCTAGAATTTGATAGAAAATGGATGAATATGGAAGATTTGTTGCTGAGTGAAGCAAGTCAGGCTATGAACAAGAGACATTGTATGTTTCCACTTAACATATACCAACTGTCCACACTCCATGATGGAGACTAAAAGACTGGAGAACACAAAATAATTAAAAATTGCAATGAACACTAGAGACAAAGTGGAAAGAGAGTGTGGAAAAGGAAAGGAAATTTGGGGGGAAAATGGAGAAGTAAGACACTTGTGGGACACAGATAAGGTTTTTTATCTGTTGAAGAGGATTTGTACAATAATCTCAACTGGTCTGGACTGAGGTATATATCATGCTGGGTAAAGTCTCTTCACAATCTAAATTATGCATAACATTTTAATGAATGAATAATAATTTTAAAAATTAATAAAAATAAATAATTAAAAAATACAGAACTTTACATTCTTTTGTCTATTGAATATTTTTTTCCTTTGCCCCTCCCATCCACCTTCTATCACCCACTCTCTACCATCCACTCCCCTCCCTTACAATCTCTGGAATCTACACTTATCCTGTCTAGTATCATATCTTTGGATATTTCAATATCTGCCATGAAGTGCAGACATTCAGTACATACTGAGTGGAGATACAAAATATATACCTTTCAAAGTCTGATTTGCTTCACTCAAAATCTATCCTTTGGATAGGGCGTGGTGGCGCCCGCCCTATGGCAAAATCTATCCTTTGGATAAATACAAGGGAGTGGGATTACTGTGACATACAAAGTTCTGTTTGTAGGTCTTTGAGGAATGTCCGTACTGTTTCCCACGGAGGTTGTACTGATTTACATTCCCACCAACATTGTAAGAATGCTCCCTTTCAGGGAACCAGCAGTTAGCGTAATGGCTATGTCGCTGGACTCCCACGTAGTCGACCGCGGTTCGTGTCCCTGGACCCGGTGGCTTAAAACTCATGCCAGGGGCGTGTGCGTGCGTGTCCAAGATCCCGAGAGGAGAATGGAGGAGAAGGGATTGCGGCGTGACCATCCCCCCTGGGGGGTGATTTCTCGCTTTCTGTCTCTATGTCTCTCTCTGTCTGGCGAGCACACGTGCCCTACAGTGAAAATGTCTCCAAAAAAAAAAAAGAATGCTCCCTTTCACTCAGCCTTGCCAGTACTTGTTCTTTATTGTTATGATCCTAGCCATTCTAATTGGGGTTAAATGGTATCTCATTGTGGTATTAATTTATATTTCCCTTACACAAGAGGCTTTGGACATTTTTTCATTTGTCTTGTGCCATTTGTAAGTCTTCCATGTAGAATTGTCTATTCAGTACATTTGCCCATTCTTCAGTTGGATTGTTTGTCTTTTTTATGATGAGCTGCTTGAATTCCTCTATATTCTGGTTATAAATCCTTTGTCAGAGTATGGACAGTAGATTTTCTTAAGAAACACTGCAGAATGTAGCTATATAATCTGCTGTATTCAAATATCTCTCATTAATATTCCAAATTTTAATTATTTTTATGACTATATATACTTCTTGTTTGGTTTTTAAATAAGAAACTCCTGTTTTACTGTGTTCCTTGGTTGAAGAATGACCTCCCCACCCCCAAGATTTCACTTAATTGTGGTTTTCAGTGGAACTTGACCTCTGTGTCATAGGTCTCATGATGGTTCAGAATAGTTGTCTTAAGAAAAAGGTCTGAAATTGTGTGGTACATATACATACTGAATACTACTCACCCATAAAAGAAAAAAATGAGACCCTGACATTTGAATGAAAGTAGAAGAATATGAAAAATTTAATGTTCAATGAAGCAAGCTATAAAAAAAGGCACTGTATGTCCCCTCTTAATATATACTAAATGTCTGTACTCTATGGCAGAAACTGAAAAATTGGACAGTGTAAAGTCATGGAGAACAACTGTGGGTATCAGAGACAGTGAGGGAGGAGTGTGGGAAATGGGGGAGTGTGAGAGGGAGGGAATAAAGGAGAAAAGGAAAAGCAAAACATTTAAGAAACAGAAAAATGGAAAATTATCTGCTGATGATAATAAATATGGTAATATCTTTGAATATACAGTGTATTTAGGATAGAAAAATTTATTTGGTATGCTGTAATGATACTCAGTGATTAAATGTAAAAAAAAATAAATGAAATAAAAAAAGAAAAAGATTGGCATTCAGTATTTGATAAAGGAGCTAGTTTTCTGGAGGCACATTTTGCTTCCCCAGGATGAGATTTAGGAAGCATTAGATTTCATTAACTAGACTGCACCATTTGGAAGGATTGTGCCTTCTTTATTCTGAGTGCTGGGTTGTGATAAGCCCTTTGTTTCTGCCAGAGTGCCCTAGTTGGTGCAATTCCCTGTCGATTAAGATAGGAGCCAGGTGTCTCATCTGGTGTTTCTGCTTTGATAACCACATAAGAATAATCTGGCTTGTTTATGTGCCTAAATTGTAGGGAGTATCACATTACTAGGGAGGTACTTTTACTTTATTATGACAAAATTTTCTAAAAGAAAATCCTGGCAGTGGTAGTTAAAATAAATTGTTTAGATATTTATTCTATGGATCAGGGATACCTTGCAAAATAAATTACAAACAGTAGTCAGTTCTACCCTCAAAAAAACATGACAAGGGTTTCTAGGCAGGTAGAATAAAATTTTAAAATATCAACTGCAACCCATGTGGTTACTTTGGCTATTTATTTCAAGAACTCCTGTGTTATTTCTTCATCAACAACAACAAACAGGAAAAAAAAACAAAAAAAACAAAAACATTGATCATCCATACTCTGTTACTCAACCCAGCTATGGCAGTATTAAATTGATTCAGACTAATTGCATGACCTCCTTGTTAGTTTCTCAGTTTTTAATTGCCTGTTCTTTAGCAATATTATATATACACACATATATATGTATGCATATGTATCTCTTAGCAGTAGAAGACTTTTAAAAATAAAACCTATTGGGGAAACTTGGTATATTAAACATATACCAGAGATTCTCCACTAATATAAATGTTTATTTATCTTTATTTTTTTAAGAGAGATTTTTTGCTATGGGGTGTGTGTGTGCTTGCCAGAGAGACAGAGAGACAAAAAGTGAGACCCACCCCCCTCTCCAGAGGCAGAGTGGCCACATCACAATCCCTTCTCCTCCATTCTCCTCTCAGGATTTTGGGCATGTACATACAAGTATTTGGTATGATGTTTAAACCGCCAGGTCTGGGATTCACACATGTCAACTATGTAGGAGTCCAGCAATGTAACCATTACACCATCTGCTGGTGCCATAAATGTTTGTTTTAAATTTATTTTATTTTTTTTTATCACAAAACCTATGAATGAGTACATCAAAGAGGATCCAATGAAAACAAAAATTTTAAATTAGAGGCTATAGATGACAATAACATTTATGGTAGATTTAACAGACAGATAATTTCTGTTTTATACCCTTTCAAGATATCAATATGATCTTGGTTCTTATAGATAATGAATCATAATTAGAGCAAATTTTAATTTTTGGTGTTTTTTATTTTATTTTATTTTTTTACATCCTGACTTGCAATGTATTAGCTCCATGAGAACAGACATTTGCTCTGTGACTTTAGTTGCATCTATTGATAGTTAAAATAGGTGCTGGGAATACAAATATTTGGTGCATTAACTTGTTGAATATATTTTGTGTCAAAACAAAATAATGATGATAACAACAATCACTACTATCTTTTGACTGTGTGTCTGGTAAATTTTATGTGCTTTACAGATGTAAACTCATAATAACTTAAAATAGATACCGCTGGGACCAGCAGGTAGAGTAATGGCTATGTTGCTGAACTCCCATGCAGTCAGCCTTGATTTGAGTCCCGGACACGGTGGCTTAAACTCATACAGGGCATGTGTGCGTGTGTGCCCAAGATCTCAAGAGTAGAATGGAGGAGAAGGGATTGCACCATGACCATCTCTCCTGGGGGGTGATTTCTTGCTTTCTGTTTCTCTGTCTTTCTAGTGAGCTCACGTGACCTATAGCAAAAATCTCTCTCTAAAAAAAAAAAAAGATACTGCTATTACCCAAGAAATTAAGTAAATTTTCCAGTTATAGAACTAGTTTGTACAGCGCTGAAATTAAAACCCATATTACTTAACACCAAAGCAAACAGTATTTTAAAAAGTTTATTTTTCTGGGCCATGATAGAAAGAGAGGGAAGCATCCCCAACGTGGCCCTTACCTTGTGATCCATCCCCAGTCTCAGTAGCTTGGGTTGTGGCATGTGCACATGCCCAGCATGCCCACAGGGGTCTCTGGACACAAACCCATCATTTCTATGTGAATCCAGTTGAATTACCCCTGTGCTATTATTGGATCCAGAGAAAATGGTCTTAATTACATATTAGTACTACATTATATCTCAAAAGGAGCTAAATTTAAAATAATTAAAATTACATAACAATTTTAATGTAGTGAAGCAAATTTACACTAATTAAAATTAAAAGTAGACAATCAGTTTCTGTCACCCTGGTTACATGTCAAGCTCTCGATAGCAATAGGTAGCAGATAGATACTGTATTTGACAGTGCAGATGTGGAACATTTCCATCCTCACAGAAAGCTTTATTCAACTGCATTAATCCAGAGCCTTCTGTAAAAGGATCAGATAGTCTTTAGTCTTTGCAAGCAATACTGATCTCTTGCAACTACTCAAAACTGCTATTGCAAACAAAAGTAGCAACAGACAATACATTTAAAAGAAGCATGGCCTTATTCCATTAGCATTTTATTTTTGCATAATGGAATTTGAACTTCGTGTTATTTTTTTCCCTGTCATAATTTTTCCTCCATCATTATAGTATTACATAGAAACATTATTAACTCTTAGGTCAGATAAAAACAGGTCATGGACTTTACTTTTCAGATCCCTTTTCTGTATGTTCTCTCTAATATCTTAATTCTAAAATGTAATATTTTGGTAGTATAAAATTCCACCAAATTATTATCTATCTGATATGAATAGTTAACAAAAATTGCCTTTAAGAGATATTTCTGTGAAAGAGGGCCATTGTTTGTCCTCAGCTTAATATTTACTGAGTGTCTGCACTCTATGGCAGAAACTGAAAGTTTGGACAGTATAAAGGCAAAAAGAGCAATTGTGGATAAGAGAGATAGTGTGGGAGGAAGGTGGGAAATGGGTGAAGGTGAGAGGAGGAAATCAAGTGGAAAAAGAAAGAAACAAAACATTTAAAGTACACAAAAATGGACCATTATCTGTTGATGATAATGTGCATAGTAATATCTTGACTGGACTAATATATAGTGTATTCATGAAAGGAAAATTCAGTTTCTGTCACCCTGGTTACATGTCAAGCTCTCGATAGCAATAGGTAGCAGATAGATACTGTATTTGACAGTGCAGATGTGGAACATTTCCATCCTCACAGAAAGCTTTATTCAACTGCATTAATCCAGAGCCTTCTGTAAAAGGATCAGATAGTCTTTAGTCTTTGCAAGCAATACTGATCTCTTGCAACTACTCAAAACTGCTATTGCAAACAAAAGTAGCAACAGACAATACATTTAAAAGAAGCATGGCCTTATTCCATTAGCATTTTATTTTTGCATAATGGAATTTGAACTTCGTGTTATTTTTTTCCCTGTCATAATTTTTCCTCCATCATTATAGTATTACATAGAAACATTATTAACTCTTAGGTCAGATAAAAACAGGTCATGGACTTTACTTTTCAGATCCCTTTTCTGTATGTTCTCTCTAATATCTTAATTCTAAAATGTAATATTTTGGTAGTATAAAATTCCACCAAATTATTATCTATCTGATATGAATAGTTAACAAAAATTGCCTTTAAGAGATATTTCTGTGAAAGAGGGCCATTGTTTGTCCTCAGCTTAATATTTACTGAGTGTCTGCACTCTATGGCAGAAACTGAAAGTTTGGACAGTATAAAGGCAAAAAGAGCAATTGTGGATAAGAGAGATAGTGTGGGAGGAAGGTGGGAAATGGGTGAAGGTGAGAGGAGGAAATCAAGTGGAAAAAGAAAGAAACAAAACATTTAAAGTACACAAAAATGGACCATTATCTGTTGATGATAATGTGCATAGTAATATCTTGACTGGACTAATATATAGTGTATTCATGAAAGGAAAATTCATTTGGTATGCTGTAATGGTACACAGTGATTGGAAGTGAAACAAAATAATAAGATAAGATATAAACAAAGAGTCATTTCTCCATACTATGAATTATTCAGAAATTTTAATAATTACTAAAGGGAAGTATAAAGTTAATTGTCTCAAGGATTCATCTCTTTCAGCAGTAGTACTCCTTCAGGTTAAAATCTGCATCTAACCATGCCATTTGTGTTTGCTGGAATATTCTCAAAACCTGTCAATTTTGCTATCCATTGGTAGAAACTTGCCTCTTGCTTCTTGAATTAGCGAGTAGGTAAACAAAAATTGTGGACTCACAAGTAGATACTTGTGGTACAGATAATGTTTTATATCTCTGACACTTACATAGCAAGGATTGCATAATATCATCATAATAACCACTCTTACAAACTAATATACTAATGAAATTGTAAAAGGAAAGATGAAGAGGCTCAATCTAGGGAGGAGGATGTTGTCCAAGTTGAAAGTTGACAATAAGTAATGTTTTTACAACTACTGCCATTTCTAAAATACATCCAAGACTGGCTCATCATGTCCATTGACTTAGTTATATTTCAAACTAATTTAAGTAACAAATCTAATGTGTACTTTCTAGGTGTAGTGCATCCTTGCATCTTCTTCAACATATCTCATCTTAGACAGTAGATAGAAAGACCTCCTTGTTTCTAATTATTTAATGAAAATTTAGAATATAATGAAGATTTTTGCCAATTATATAAGTGAAGAATATGGTTCATAAGTTTAGATCGGTGGTTTTCCTTTTTTTCCTTTTAAGGTTTTTGCCATAGGGCAAAAATGCCAGGAAATAAAAACAGAGAGAGACAGTGAGAGGGACAGTGAGAACTCATTCCCCAGTAGGATGGCCAAACTTCAATCCCTCTTCTCTACTCTCTTTTTGGAGTTTTTGGAGCACACATGCACATGTTTCTGGCATGATTTTCAAGCTGCCAGGTCTGAAACTTGAACTGTGGTCAGCCATGTGTGAATTCAGTGCCTTAACCACCACACCACCGGCTAGCCCCCAATTAGTGATTTTCATGTTGATGCCTAAGACCTATTCCAGACCATGAATTAGTGATGGAATGTGGTGATGACCAGAAAACAAAAACTACTGGTTTGTTATGAGGAGATTTTAATATGTAGTAAAGATTGGGAACTAATAATTTGAAAAGAAAAAAAAAAACAATTATGGGCCATAGCTCCATTTCCATCTTTTCTAATATCTTTATATTTCTCTAGCATATAAAAATTAGAGCCCAAGCTATCTGTAAAATTGCATTAACACCCAATTCACTGAACGGTACTGCACTGGAAAAAGGATGGGAGCCATAAAGCTCTGCTGGTGTGGTGATATGAAATCCCCATCCTCCTGGTTATGTCAGTAATGTCGTGAAGGAGGTAGTGACTAATTAGTGGGTGTTGTGGCCTGGTAGTAGAAGGAGGAACATAGTTAAAGCCTATGATGGGACAGAAGTGCACAAAAAGCTGCAACAGTTCAAGTCTGGATTTTAGGTCAATACTCGGGGACTCATTATAGTTGATTTCAAATAATCAGTCTAGCTGCATTGGCATGGATGGTGGGGAAACTACTGCACCACAGCGCTTGATAACATAGAAGACCACAGTTCAGAGCCTAGGTTGACCTGAAACATGGTGGTGGGTCAGATCCTAGCTTTACCTGAAACATAGTGGGTGCATTTGTACATCACATGATCCTGGCTACTGGAAAGGCTGAGTCTAGGAGGGAATCACTGTGTGAAGACAACTTGCAGAGAGTGACCGTTTTCCTCTCTCTCCTGAGAAATAAAATGAATAATCAAAAATTAGTGGCTATGCAATTTCTAAACAAATTGTCGAACAAGTTGTTTGCCGTCACAAAATAACTTAGAATAGATACTGATGCAGCAGATTCTGTAGAAGAAGGGAGACAGATGACATAAGAAGGTGGTAATGTGTGGAAACAAACTAAGGAATAGGGTGGTATTAAAGAACTAAAGGATGAAAGAGACTCAAAATTCAAAATAATAAGAGTAATGTAACATTAAAATATAGTAATTAAACTAAATAATATATGTTTTATGATATAAACACCATTATGAATCCTTTTGGGAAGGTATTATAGATGATTTATAGTTGTATTGGAAAATTGGAATTAATTTTCTCAGGAAATAAAACGGAAAAAAAAAAACCAAAAAAACAGCAAGGGACCTGCCATTAGGATCAATTATTCTGAAAGTGATATCAAATCCTGACAAAGAAATAATTGCCAGTACCAACATAAAATATTAACCAATTTTTCATTTCAAAGTATGTGAAAATGTCTAATTTGTCTATGATTGAGAACATTTAGCAGCTTTTTCTTTTAGAAGATGAATAATGAATGCTAAATTTTATGTTGAGATTTTTTCTCATAGTCATATAACTAGTATTTTGACCAGTGATTTTACCAAGATCAATTAAGGACACTTATTCATAGCAAAAATAGTTATTTGATGACACAAGTATATGGAATAATTTTGCATAATGTGATAGATAATATGCATGTTAAGTTGACTGCACTTAGTAAATTGATGTGAAATGATTTGCAATGAGACAGAATCTGTATATATCTTTCCTTCTTAACACAGTTTTTACTAAATAATTTCTTATTTACTTTTTATTGTTGTACAGCTTTGTGGAGTACAATATGATGTTTCGAAGCATGCCTGCAGTGTGTTTTAATCAAATCTGGGATATTACCATATTCATCATTTCAACAAAGAATACTACCCTATGATGTATACCTTAAGTTTTTGCTCTAATAGTTTTTCTTTTATTTTCCACAACCCATTCATCTCATATATACATGCATTCCTGTGTCTCTTAAACACATTATTCCAGAGCTCCTTCCACCTCCACCTCTAGTAGAGTCTCCTGGTATCTACAGGCCCTCTCCTCTTTTATGTCTTCAAATTCATGAAATAGACTGCAATAATTTAGTATATATCAACAGGGACTTACAGTGTCTTTCATAATCTGGTTTATTTCACTTATTATTACATCTTTTAGACTAGTCCACTTTCCTTCTTCCTTTCTTCCTTTCTTTCCTTTTCTCTCTTTCTTTCTTTCTTTCTTTCTTTATCTTTCTTTCTCTTTTCTTCTCTTCCTTTTAATTTGAACGGAGAGAGGGGGGGAGAGAATTACATCTTTTGGACTAATCCACTTTCCTTCTTTCTCTTTTTTTCTTTCTTCCTTTCTCACTTTCTTTCTTTCTCTTTCTTTCTCTTTCTTTCTCTTTCTTTCTCTTTCTTTCTCTTTCTTTCTCTTTCTTTCTCTTTTCTTCTCTTCCTTTTAATTTGAACGGAGAGAGGGGGGGAGAGAATTACATCTTTTGGACTAATCCACTTTCCTTCTTTCTCTTTCTTTCTTTCTTTCTTTCTTTCTTTCTTTCTTCTTTCTTTCTTTCTTTCTTCCTTCCTTCCTTCCTTCCTTCCTTCCTTCCTTCCTTCCTTCCTTCCTTCCTTCTTTCTTTCTTTCTTTCTTTCTTTCTTTCTTTCTTTCTTTCTTTCTTTCTTTCTTTCTTTCTTGTCTGTCTGTCTTTCTCTTAATTTGACCAGAGAGGAAGAGAGAGAGAGAGACAGAGAGACAGAGAGTGAGAAATCAAGCTGCCAGGTCTAGGACTTGAACTGTGGTCAGCTATGTGGGATTTCAGCACCTTAATTACCATGCCACCTGCCAGGCCCCCAATATCCTTTTTAAATTTATTTTTTGAGTACATTATATTAGATCTCATATGGACGTTTTTTTTGACTTTATCTATACCAAAACTTTACACAATGATAGAACGACAGAGAAGCGAGCTATAGAGAAACAAGGTCTTCGGTAACTGAAGTTTTGAGTTTTTAGTCTGCTGAGTTTTGAATCTAAAAGTTTTGCATGTGTGACCTATTTTTATAAGTGTAAAGTCATTGAATGTTAAAACACACAAAAGTTCTATCTATAGAAAATCAATAATGTGAGTGAAAGTCATGAAGAAATCAATTCTTAGGATGGCTTGATTTTTTTTTTTTTTTGAGAATATTCTCTTACTCTTAGGATGGCTTGATTTTTTTTGAGAATATTCTCTTGCACTAATGTTTAAAAATGTGTCATTCCAGGATCAATTTTTCTTAGACCTCAATATTTCCTACAGTGTACAAATGGTCCTACTATCATGAATTTTATGTACTTAGACATAGTCCATTATTTTCTTTTAAATCTTATTATATGTCACTCATGTATCACTATTATTAGAAGTCAACGGGAAAATAATATGGTATTGTCAAAAAAGCAATAGTGATTGAGATGTTCAAGAACATAATATGATGATCTGTCAGTATTTCTTTCAACATAACAGATAATGACATAGCTTAATAGATATAAATGAATGTTCATTTCTGTTGCCCAAGATGTGACTGTGTATTGATGCTGGCTAACAAAGTGTGCAGAAATCTACCTGAGAAATAGAACCTATGGAAGAAAGACATGGAAAAACACTACTTCTAAAATGCTTAGCTGGTCATATAATTGTCTGGTTTTAAGGAAAAAGAGAACTTTCTTTACTCACCTTTAGACATTTAGATCATGTTTAGTTTTAAGGTTCCTGAGATTTTCAGTTAAACTCTGGTACACAGAGACTTAGGTAAACATACTCGATGATAAATCAAACCTGCTGCTGCAGTGACATTTCCTTGGAGGAAATGACAACCTGATACTTTCAACATGTTTTTGATTAGATAAGTATGTGTAAGGCATGAATCATGTGGTCTTAATTACTATAAATTTAACCCTCTTCCATAATGAATATTGAGAGTGTATGACATTATTAAAATTCAAATACTAGATAAAATATTATTTGATAGATTCCTAAATATTTGGAAATGTTTCTCATTATTTGATCAGCTACTATTCTTCTAGTTTTTAAAATTTCCATTTCTCAGATCCGCTTAGACAGTGCTTCATTATATTTTAGATTGATGTGTTTGGGGTCAGAGAAATTTTCAATAGGGCTAGGAACCTGGGATTTTCACTTCAACTGCACGCAAATTTGATGATATGGTTCCATATAAAAATTTACTGCAAATGTTCCAAAATCCTATGGTATTGATTGAGACTTAATTGGATTGTGCCTACAATTTAGAGGATCATTTTCATGCCAAATGATCTATTGCCCCTGGGATTTACTAGCATTTGAAAAAATGTTCTTGGAGAGGTTCAGAATTTTCACAGAAGGTGTAATTTCAGTTCTACTATTCAGCTTTATGATGGTTTAAATTACCAATTGGTCCTTACTTACTTTTCAAACCTAGTTTAATACCGTGCCTCACCCTATACTCTCTAATCCAAGAGACTGTTCTTTCTGTGCCCTTGCATTTTGTAGTCTACCCTGCCTTGATGTTCTGGCACATTCTGTTTTTGTTGTTGTTTTTCTGTCAGGATTCCCTTCCTTCCTTCCTTCCTTCCTTCCTTCCTTCCTTCCTTCCTTCCTTCCTTCCTTCCTTTCTTCCTTCCTTCCTTTTTTCCTTTACTTCTTCCCTTTTTTTTTTCCTTCCTCTCTCCCCTCCTCCTTTCAATCTTCCTTTTTACTTTCTACCTCCTTTTCTTCTTTCCCTTATATTTTCCTATACCCATCTCAGGGCTCAGCTTTTGTTTCAGATTTCATGAAGTCATTTCTTAATATCTCACCTCTTAGTGATTTCTCCCTCTCCTAAATGTCTCAATATCTAATATCTTATCCTCTGCCTAGAACTTTTTATATGTTCCATAGATAATTACAGCCAAACACACACACACACACAAAATATATATCCTACATCCTGTATTTTCTGATACCAGATGTCAAAGGAATTCTGGGTCAGAAGAGTCATGGTAAAACTGCAAGAGATGTGTAGCCTCTTATTATCAATGTGTGGCTTTGGTATGATTACTGTTTGCCCAGGAGAGTTGAAGTTACAGAATTTTATTGTGACCCTTCACCCATACTCAAGTCACCATTCCTAGATTTTATTTTCTTTCTTATTTGCTAGCAGACCTATGCTCTTGCAAAAGTGAGACAGGGCTGGGGGAACAAGAAAGCACCAGCATGGGAAATGGTCATACTGCGATCTGTTTGCTTCCATTTCTCTCTGCTTTTGGAATTTTGAGCATATACCCACATGTGCCCAGTGTGTGTTTCAAGCCACTGGGTCCAAGACTAGAACACATACTCTGCCATGTGAGATACGCCACATTAACCACTACACCATAGGCTGTTTCTCAACTCTGGCAAGAAAATGATAATTAAAAAGATTCATGGATCTTGCCTTCTTGGTTTAGAAAATTGCCTAAATGTCATAGTGAGAAATCCTGACCTTAAATACTAGAGAGACAGTTTAAATCCAGAACATCACCAATAAGACATGCTTATCTACATTTGTTAATTTTAGTCTTTTTATTTTGATAAAGTCAAAAGAATGGAACTTCTTTTAAGAAAACTTTACCTTTTTTGGTGTGTTAAAGCCTCTTCCATCCATCTTTATAAACTCACCCTCTAATACCCATTCTCTCCCATTCTCTGGTATCTACACTTAGCCTCTCTATTATTTTACCTTTGGATACATATTGATACATATACATATCTTTCAAAGTCTGGCTCACTAAGTTAACATTATGGATATCTTTCAAAGTCTGGCTCACTAAGTTAACTTTATTTTAATGGGTACATGAAAAAATTCTCAACATCACTAATCAGTAGGGAATTGCAACAGAACTCACAAGGAGTACCACCTCATGCCATTAGAATACCCATTATCAAAGAGATCAAAACTGAAACATGTTGGCAAGGATGTGGAGAAAAGAATATCCTAGAACATTGCTGGTGGTGATGCAAGTTAGTACTATCAATATGTAAAACAATATGAAGTTTCCTCAAAAAATAAAAAAATAGCATTATTGTATGATCCAGCTATCCCACTAGTGGATGTGTATCCAAAGGATATAAAGTTCATATGTGGAAGAGCTATCTTCATTCCTGTGCATTGCAGCATTATTCACAATAGTCAAAACTGGAATCAGCAGAAGTGTCCACCAAATAATGGATGAATAAAGAAAATGTGTTATATATACCCAATGGAGTACTAGTCAGCCTTTAAAACAAAGAAATTTGCAACATCAAGAACACGAAGGACATTGTGTTAAATGAAGTAAGTCAAGCACAGAAATACAAATACTACATGCTCTCACTTTTATATGGAGTTTTAAAAAGTTGATCCTATAGAAACAAAAATAAAATGGTGGTTACTAGAGGTAGGATTTAGAGGGATTGGGAGATATTCGTCAAAAGACACAAAATTTCAGTTAGGAGGAAAGAAGTTAAGATACCTATTTTGCATCATGGTGACTATGATTAAAAATATATTGAATCTATAAAAATTTCTATCGAGTAGATTTTAGGTGCATTTACCACTAAAAATAATATAAGTATGTGCAATAATACATATTTTAACTAGCTTGATTAGTTATCCTACAACATGCACATATATAAATGCATCATGTTGTAAACTAAATAAATATGTTTGTCAATTAAAAATTAATTAATTAAAATGAAAGACTTGCTTATCTGAAACAAAATCCACTACAGTCATAAGCTGGTAAGAAAACATAACGATAATTTTGACAAATTGCTGGGAGCTGGGTATGGACTCACACAACTGTGAGAACTTCTGAGGGGTACAATATTAAGGAAGGCCCTGCATTGTTGTGAGGTTTAGCTTCAGGAATCAGTGTCACCAAGTTCACAGGAACGAATCCCTTATGCTTCTAGTAGGGGAACCATTGTGAAATATGACCAGAACATTCTCTCTAACAAATTCTGTTCTTTAGGGTAAAAGGTTTTACCAGAACTTTCTCTGAATTGGAGAAAGACATGTGACCTGTGTTAACCTTAGTTAGCATTTACTTTCACGTAAATGATGGGGGAAAAAAGCTGAAGAATATTTTGAATATCAAATCCCAAAGACAGAGTCCCATTTAAGTACTAAAATTTAATCTTAAAATGATCTATCACTTCCCCCTTTCCATACCTACTGTATTAGTTTGTGAGGACAATGATAACAAAATACCACAGACTGGGATGTTTAAACAATAAAGAAATATTTTCACACAGTTCTTCAGAACCTCACGATTGAGGTGTTGGCAGATTGGTTTCTCCAGAGGCCTCTCACCCTGGCTTACAGATGGATGTGACTGACTGTGTTTTTACATGGCCTTTTCTTTGCACACACAATTCTCTGGTATCCCTTCCTCTTCTTGGAAGGATACTAGTCATATTGGATTAGGGTCCACCAATATGACCTCGTTTTATCTTACCTTTTGAAGATAAAAGACCTACTTCCACATCTAGTCACATTCTCGGGTATTCTAGAGAGTAGGACTTAACATGAATTTTTTGGAGGAGGTCTCAGTTCAGTTTGAGGTGTCCAGTATGATAACAGTGGGTAACTTATTAAAAAACAGCAAGATTCATACTCTTCCCGAGGAGGAGTTATTAGAGAAGACTAGAACGCATAGAGGCAAAAAAATTGAAAATATTAGAGACATTTGAAGCCTCTGGCACCTGTACTACAGAAAAAGTTAAATACAGGACCAATGGATGGTCTAATGAACTCCAGCATAATTGACCATGGTTCGAGTCCTGAATCTGGTGGCTTAAAGCTCACACTGGGCATGTGTGCATGCATGCCCAACATCTTGAGAGGAGAATAAAGGAAAAGCAATTGTAGCCTAGACATAGCCCCTGGGAAGTGATTTCTTGCTTTCTGTCTCTCCAGGGAACACAAGTACTCTATAGCAAAAAGTCTCTTAGAAAAACAAACAAATGAAAAACACACACAAAATAACCCCTCAAACACAGCCCAACTCTTAGCCAAACTGACGTAAATTCTCACATTAAACACCTATTTACAGGATCAGCTGATGACATAATGGTTACATTGTAGGATACCTACATGGTCAACTGTGGCTCAACTCCCAGACCTGGTGACTGAAAAGTCATGCCAGGTACTTGTGCATGAATGCCTAAAATCCTGAGAGGAGAAAGGAGAAGGGATTGTGGCATTGCCATCCCCTTGGGGGTGATTTCTTGCTTTCTGTTTCTCTCTGTCTCTCTGACAAGTACATGTCCCCTATAGCAAACAAACAAACAAACAAACAAACGAAAAACTCTCTAAACATAAATAAATAAATAAATAAATAAATAAAATAACCTATTTACCAGGGCCAGCAGATGGTGTAGTGGTTAAGGCACTGGACTCCCAAATGGCCAACTGCAGTTTGAGTCCTGTACCTGGCAGCTTGAAAATTATGCCAGGTATGCACGCATGCATGCCTGAAATCCTAAGAGGAGAATGGAGGAGAAGCTATCGTGGCATGGCTATCCCCTTTGGGGGGTAGATTTCTCACTTTCTCTTGTCTCTTTCTGGTGAGTGCACACGCCCTATAGCAAAAACCTAAAAACAAAAACAGAAACAAAAATGATCTCAGTTTCTACTGTCCCATACATCATACATTTGTTTAGCTATAAATAACAAGAAAAAAAAATGATAAGGCATGGTAAAAAGAAAGGAAAATCCACAGCCTGAAAGCATTAAGTAAACGTAAGAACCGGATTTCCATGAGGTGTGCTCTCACTTCATCATTTCACATATCGAAACCTCCCCCTCAATGTGATAGTATTTGGAGTGGGGCTTTTGAAATTGGTGCCCTTGTCAAAGAGACTGTAGGAATTCCCCCGTTTTTTCTACCATGTGAAGACACAGCAAAAGGATGGCTATCTGGAATGAACCATTTACAAGACTTGGAATCTATTGGCACCTTAGTCTTGGATTTCCCACCCTTTAGAAAAGTGACATAATAATGTAAGCAGAGAGATGGAAAGTCTGAGAAAAAAATCAACAAGGAATGTTGGAAATAAAAAAAAAATTGCAGCAAAAATGAAGAATTGGCCAGCTATGTTAATGTAATAGTAATGCAACACTGTGTATGCTGATGTCACATTGGAAAGCATCACGTTTTCATTTCAAGATCTCCCTAGACTCTGGGCTGGAATGCACGCTCCCATGATTCTGGGTGACTTGGTATGGGTTGGGGGTAGATCTCAGTCTGAAGACCTTGTTGGGAATGCCTGTCATTCTGCTTCTCTCTTTCTCATATGAAAGAAATAAATGAATAAGCACAAAAATGAATATTTTAGTGGACTCAATTCAGCAGACTGGAATAGCCATGTAAAGAAACAGTTAGTTTGAAGTCAGGTTCAAAAAAATCTTTCCTTATTTACATAATGTGAGTAAAATTAATGAGAACATACAGAGCAGAACATCCAATAAGTGTAAGACAATTTGAAAAATGAGTATCATATGTATAATTCAAATACTAGAAGAAGAAAGAACAGGGAAGAAATATCTGAAATAGTAATGGATGACAATTTTATTTTGAGACAGTTTTTTTTTTCTATAGGGTGCATGTGCTCACTAGAGAGAGAAAGAGACAAAAAGACATAAAGCAAGAAAGAAAGCAAGAAAGCAAGCAAGCAAGCAAGCAAGCAAGAAAGAAAGAAAGAAAGGATAAAGAAAAGAGAGAAATAAAAGGATGATCTTGGCAATTGTGAATAATGCCTCAATAAACATAGATATATAAGCATTTTTATGATTGAGCGTTTTTCTATCTTTTGGGTAGAAACCCAGGAGTGGAATTGCTGGATCATATTTTAAGTCTATTTGTAGATCTTTGAGGAACTTCCATATTGTTCTACACAGTGGCTGGACTAATTTATATTCCCACCAACAGTGCAGAAGAGTTCTCTTTTCACGACAACCTCACCAGCATTTATCATGTTTTGCTTTTTAATCTTACCCATACTGACTGGGGTTTGGTGGTTATCTCATTGTGGTTTTGCTTTGGATCTCCCTTATGATGAGAGATGTTGAACATTTTACATTTTTTTTCATATGCTTTTTGATTGTTCACGTGTCTTCTGTAGAGAGTTGTTTGATCAGCTCATTTTCTCATCGTTTAATTGGGTTGGTCTTTTTTTTTCTTTTTTTCTTTTTGGGTAAGCCACTTGAGTTCCTTGTGTATTCTGGTTATCAGTCACTTATTTGAGCCATAGTTTACAAAATATTCTCACATTCTCACGGTTGTCCATTGACATTAATTGCTGTGTCTTTTGCTGTGAAGAAACTTTTAATCTGATATAATCCCACTTGTCTACTTTAGTGATTATTTCCTGTGCTTTTTCTGTATCAATTGATACATTGTTTTTATCTCTATTTCTATTAATTTGGTGTATTAAATTTTTGATTTTGTATATGTTGAACCATGCTTGCATCCCTGGAATAAAGCCTACCTGGTTGTGATGTGTAATTTGTTTTATGTGTTGTTGGATATGCTTTTGGTAGTATCTTGTTGAGAATTTTTGCATCTATATCCATCAGAGGTATTGGCCTGTATTTTTTCTTTTTTGTCATGTCCTTACCTGCTTTTGGGATGAGGGTGATAGAGGCTTCATAAAATGAATTTGGGAGGGTTCCTTCATTTTGAATCTTAAGAAATAATTTGAGTTGAATGGGTGTTAGCTCTTCTTCAAAAGTTTTGTAAAATTGAGAAGTGAAGTTGTAAGGACCTGGGGTTTTCTTTGTTGAGAAGTTATTCATCACTGATTCAATTTTATTGCTTATTAAGGGTCTATTCAGACTTTCTATATCTTACTGATTCAATCTTGGGGAGATTATATGTGTCCAGGAAATTGTCCATCTCTTCTAGATTTTCTTATTTGTTGGTGTGTAATCACTCATAGTATCCTCTAATGATATTTTATATTTCTATTATGTCTGTTGTGATATTGCCTATTTCATTGTGAGTTTGATTTATCTGATTCCTTCTCTCATCTTAGTTAGACTAGCTAATGGTGTGTCATTTAAAAAAATCTTTTCAAAGAACTGACTTTTGCTTTCATTTAT
Source organism: Tupaia belangeri chinensis (assembly GCF_000334495.1). NCBI lineage: Eukaryota > Metazoa > Chordata > Mammalia > Scandentia > Tupaiidae > Tupaia > Tupaia belangeri. The sequence goes on from NW_006159564.1 coordinate 3,771,490, forward strand.
TTTCTGTATAATATTTTTATTTTCTATTTTATTTATTTCTGCTGCAATATTTATTGTTTCTTTTCTCCTACTACTTTTTGGATTTTTTTTGTTGTTGTTTTTCCAATCCCTTGAGGCATGATGTTAGGTTGATTATTTTCCTATGCACTCTAATTGCTCTGAACTTCCCTTTTGTGACTGCTTTTACTGTGTCCTATAGATTATGGATACCTGCGTGCTCATTATCCTTGGTTTCAATGAATCTTTTGATTTCTGTCTTAATTTATTCAGTAGTTGTGAACTCAGACAGAGTAGTATTTTAGTTTCCATATGTTTGTGTATTTTTGAGAACTTTTTTTCCTAAAATTAATGTCATGTTTAATTCCATCATGGTCAGAGCATATGCTGGATACAATTTCTATGCCTTTGAATCTGTAAATGCTTATTTTGTGCCCTATCATATGGTCAGCCTTTGAAAAGGTTTCATGCAGGGGTGAGAAAAATGTATAGTTTATAATTTTTGGTTGGAAAGTTCTATAGATGTCTGATGTCTGTTAAGTCCATTTGATTCATGGTGTTGTTTAGATTCTGTATCTCTGCTTATTTTTGTCTTTATGATATGTTCAAAGGAGATAGTGGGTTTCTGAGATTCCAAACAATTAGTGTATTGCCGTTTCTCTCTCCTTCTAGATGTAGCAGTCTTTCTTTCACGTATTTGGGTGCTCCTGATTTGGGTGCATAGATATTTATTAGCATTCTATCATCTTGATGATTTAACCCTTTTACTATTATATAATGTCATTCTTTATCTTGTCTGACAGCTTTTGTTTTAAAGCCTACTGGTTTTCTATTAGAGAGATATTTTTTCTATGGAGTGTGTGTACTCACCAGGGAGACAAAGAGAGAAAAAGAGAGTGAGAAATCACCCCACCATCCAAGTAGAGATGGCCACATTGCAATCCCTTCTCTTCCATTCTCCTCTCAGGATCTTGAGCACACATGTACATATGCCCAGTAAGAGTTTTAGGTTGCCAGGTTTGGGACTCCAACCACAGTTGACTACATGGGAGTCCAGTGACATAACTGTTATGCCATCTGATGGTTCCTTTAAGGCCTATTTTATCAGAAGTATTGTGACTCTATCCCTTTTTTGGTTTCCTTTTGCATGAAATACATTTTTCTAGCACTTCACTTTTAGTCTATATATGATTTTTCCATGAGGTGAGTTTCTTGTAGGCAACAGATAGAGGGTTTCTGTTTTTTATCCATTCAGTCAATCTGTGTCTACTGATTGGAGAATTTAACCCTTTGACATTTGACATCATTATTGATATTTCTGGACTTGCCCTATGATTAAATTAGCCATTTTCTTGGTTATTTCTGTCTGTCTGTCCTTAGTTTTCCTGATATAGCACTCCCTTCAGAAATTCTTGAAGGGCTGGTCTGGTATTGCTAAATTCTTTCAGGTTTTGTTTAGCTTTGCTGATCTTGTTGTAATCCTTTTTTTTTTTTTTTTTTTTTTCCTTTTCAATTTGAAGAATAACCTTGCTGGATATAGTAACCTTGGTTGAATTTTTGTTGTCATTGTTGTAACACTGAATATATCTTCCCATTCTTTCCTTGTTTGCATTGTTTCTACTGAGAGCTCTGATGTTATCCTGATGAGATAAACTTTGTAAGTACCTTTTCGTTTATCTCTTGCCATTTTAAATATTTTATCTTTACTGTGGTTTTGGCTAGTCTGGGCTATGATGTGTCATGTAGAGGATAATCTTGGGTTGAATCTAATTGGGATTCTTTGTGTTTTTGGGGTCTGGATTTTTAAATGCTTCTCTATACTTGAAAAGTTTTCTTCCAGGATTTCATTAAGTAGATTATCACTGCCTTTATTACTTTTTTACCTTCGGGGATTCCAGTTTTTTAGATGTTTGAGTGCTTAATTTTATCTAGTATTTCCCATATATATTCTAATTTTTTTTGTCATTTTTTTTCATTCTTTTTGGTGAGTTTTTCTAGTCAGAGGTTTTGTCTTCTAGATCTGAGATTCAATATTCTGCATGATCTAATCTGCTTCTAATACTTTCAAAGGAAGTTTTGATTTCCTGTATTATAGCCTTCATCTCTAAGAGTTCTGTTTAATTATTTTATTTTTTTTAATGATATCTATTTCTTCTTTCAAATTGTGGAAGGATTTTCTCATCTCCTGTAGTTTGTTGTCTCTTTTCTCTTGCATCTCATCTAATTTTGTCACTCTGAATATTCTGAATTGTTTATCTGACATTTCTTTCTTTTTTTTTGGAGAGATTTTCACTATAGGGCACGTGTGCTCGCCAGACAGACAGAGAGAGACATAGAGACAGAAAGCGAGAAATCAGCCCCTAGGGGGGAATTGTCACACCGCAATCCCTTCTCCTCCATTCTCCTCTCGGGATCTTGGACACGCATGCACACGCACCCGGCATGAGTTTTAAGCCACTGGGTCTGGGATGTGAAGCGTGGTCTACTACGTGGGAATCCAGCGACATAGTCATCACGCTAACTGTTGGTTCCCTTTATCTATGATTTCTACTTTACTGCCTGTGGATAATGAGGAATTGTTCTTTTCCCTTGCAGGAGATACATTTTCTTAGTTTCTTTTATTTCTTGCACCACTGTGCTGGTTTCTGGTCATCCAATGGATTATATGTTTCTTCCTAATTTCTTGGAGTTAAGTCTGAGAATTCAAAAGCATGAGGGAGGAGGTGAGCTGAGGTATTTCTGTGGTACCCCCTTTGTAGCACCACCTCCCTGATGCTCACCCTGCAACCTGTACCATTGTCTCTGGAACTGGATATTCCCAAGTATCCCAGTTTCTTGAGAACAGGTGCATGTAGCATTGGACTGCAGGGTTTCAACTGGGAAAAACAAATAAGGGTTGCATGGCACTCTTCAGGAAACTATTAAGTTTGAAACAGTCGGGAGATAGTAGAGGTCCCAAGGCTATCTCTGACCTCAGTTTTCTCACTACCTACCACTACAAATTCTGGTGCTATTGATGGAGTAGAGTGGTAGAAGTGGAAAGGTCTAGACCCCTGGAGCAGTCAGGGGACAGTGGAGGTCCCAAGGCGGTCTCCAGACTCAGTTTGCTCACTAGCTCAATTTTATATATTTTTCTCTAAGTCTTATAACTCATATAAATTAAATTCAACTATGTCTCAACTTTGATCTGGCTTTCTTATCTTTCTCTTTACTTCAAAGAGAATTTTTCTAACATTCTATTATAATATATGATATTTTCATGTAGAATTTTGGTTGCTATCTTTTCTCAGGCAAAAGAAGTTTCCTTTAGTCTTGCCTTAATATTTTTAATGAATATATGTGAAACTTAAAAATTACATACATCTGCATCTAATGAGATAAGCATGTAACTTTTTCCTTTAAGATGTTAATTCATTCACTTTTACTAATGCATTTTTTATGGTGATTTTTTATGCTTGTGATGAACCCTTCTCAGCCAATGATATTTTCTTGTTATGTTTTAATCTGCAACAATTTGATATATTTCTATCTAAGTTTATATGTTTGAGCTACATTTATTCTTATTCCTTTACTATCCTTGGCACATTTGAGTGAGTAATAAAATATATCAGCTTTATAAACCAATTTATGTAGTTTATCCAATTTTATTCTATTTTTTAAAAAACAGTATAAAATGAAAATGATGTGATTCTTCTAATTTAAGAAAAAATTGCCTGAAAATTGTTTTTGTCATGGCAACTTCTTGCTTGAGAGTCTTCACTACTCATTCAGCACATCTACAAGTGTTGTTACTATGAACTATGTCTATTTTCTCTGTGTGTTTTTGTAGATTTCTGGTTAAAAAGAAAATATTTAAGAGCCTGAACAATGGTGCAGTGCTGAAACACAATGATCTTCAAGGCTGATCCCCATGAGATGGTTCCAGGTTCATACCCAGTGACCTCCCGGAGCATCCAGGCCATTCATGTGTTGGCGATCCAAGACTGGCTAAAGCTGAAGATGGATCACAGCATTTGGACCCTATTGGAGGTACTATCTCTCTCCCTCTCACACACACTCATGAAATAAATAACTGATTTTTTAATGGTAAAAAAAATGTAAATTAAAATAAATTAAGTAAATTAAAAGTAAATTAAAATAAAAAGACTTTAAAGCACTTATTACAGTGCCCAACATAAAGTATAAAGTGTGAAATATAAACAGAAAATGAGAAAACCTAAATCTATGCTCAGAAAAATTGTTCGCCTTCGGGTATTAGAATGGAAATGCATTTGTCAGATTGCAAAGTTAGCAACAATTGAACTGTCTTTACAAACAAGCTCAGATATCTAGTTTTAATTTGAAACAAAATTATGAATTCAATTTTATTGACATTCATCTGAGTCTAACATATCATTGAGAAATAAGCTTTAACTGTGGTTCAATTTCATGTTGGACCTGAGGGTAGGTCAAGACATTTTATTTGCTTTTAATAAGCAAAAACAAGGATGAATTGAAGGTGAATTAGTAGGGTGGTCAGAAAGATATATTAACTGCCATGTTTTTTAGACTAAATAGCTAGCTAAATGGAGATGGACAAAAGACATTTTTGCAGTTCTGCTTGGAAATGAGATTTTCACATTCCTTTGAAATTGGGACATCGTGCAAGCATGATTGAAAGGGACACTGGTTTGGGGGAAGAATCTGTTCCTGTTATTGCTTGATTAAAGACATGGTGTGATGCCCAAATGCAGCTTCATCATTTTTCTCACTGCTTTTTCCTGATGAAACTTGCTCTCAGTAGATAAATTGTTAGTCAGATCTGAGAATAGTTGCAGCTGTTATGCATATTTAAATAATTCTAAGGAATGAGATTACCAAATTGGACAGAAATGTGGTTTTTTTCAAACCTCTCTGT